>NC_089745.1:53346493-53401493 GCF_040412425.1 Macrobrachium rosenbergii
CCTTTACGCAGCCTATCATCAGGCGCTCGGTCTCCTGGGTGTTGTTTATGTCCGTGTTTGTGTTTGTGTGTGTGTGTGTATGTGTGTGCGCGCGTGCGAGCTAGCGCGTTTACGTAGGTACATCTGGGTATACTGTGCTTAAATATCGAAGGTTGAGGGTTTTCTTTAAGAGAGAGAGAGAGAGAAAGAGAGAGAGAGAGGCTTCCCATCTGTTGGTTTATGTCGTTGAGGCTGAGACTAGAGACTATGTAAGTACCTCTTGTGATAAGTTGTTTATATTTATACAGTTATTTATCGTAATTTATTACATTTTGGACTCGAATATTCAGCACAGCCAGTTTTAGTTTCGGAAGTTAAAACTGGAAAACTCCCATTGAAAATGAGATCCTATCTTCGGCATAACCTGTTGCATGCACATTTGCGTATGATTGTGATGTTGGTCTCATATTCAGTTGGACACCTTAATAAATACACCCAAAAGCGTTGACTTGCTGTTATGCAAATTTTTACATATATATATATATATATATATATATATATATATATATATATATATATATATATATAATATATATATATATACTCGTATATAATATATAATATATATATATGTTTGGATCTTTCGGCTTTGTAGTTACAAGCATACCCAAAAAAATGAAGAATTCGAGAAGTTAAAAGGGCATTGTGGCTATTAGAATTGCATATATATATATATATATATATATATATATATATATATATATATATATATATATATATATATATATATATATATATATATATATATATTTATATATATAATCAACACACAATCACGTTTGGAACAGAAATAAATTTCTGACTTACATCAGAATCGAACCCAGGTCTTTCAATTGAAAGGCAAGGTCGCTGCCCACTAGGCCATACAAGTCATAAAAGAAGTTGGAACCTGAGGGCAGCTGCATCCAAGGAATTACCTGGGCAAGCTAACTGCTTGCATACCAGCGTGTTTTCACCAACTTCCCGACCTGGGTTCGGTCCTGATGTGAGTCAAATATATATATATATATATATATATATATATATATATATATATATATATATATATATATATATACATCACACATATATATATATGTACATATCAGGTGCCTGTACGAGTATACACGAGGATATAAGTTGGCGAAAGAAAAAGAAAGGATATCGATTTCGAATTTGCATACCCAAAGAATATGCACATAATTGTACCTCAGTCCTTATTAAGAATGTATGCAGTCTAATTCTTTGGGAATAACTGAAGAGTTATTTAGCACGCCTGTATTTTTTCTGAGTTGTAGGAGTGCCTCTACAGACATAAAAATGGGCATACACTCGCAAACTTGCAGTTAAAGGTAAAAATATTTAAAACATCCCTCAAAGCATTCTTTTGTTCATGTTGCTGATATAAAAAAATATTAATTGTCATTTATAACAGCAACTAGTCCACGGTTTTCCAAGTATGATTCATATTCTAGTCATCATTCTTGATTGCGAAATCTCTTTTTGAAAACATATCCGGTCTGACTTTTCAAGGTCACAGACAATCGGTAAACTGGAAAAATTTTCAAGGTTTTTGAAGACCTGTCTCTCTTGAGACAATGTTTTTATCGGTTTTCCCTGCCACGGCTTGAATATTGATTCTCTGATTGTTTTCCAGCAGCTGACTGGTTTTTTAAACTGCTGAGCAAAACTTGAGGTCGAGGAATAACATCTAGCACTGAAGTTCAATTAGCTCATACAAAAATTCCCCGTAGGGGGTAGGGCCGTCAGTGCACCTCACGCGGTGCACCGTCGGCATTACATAATTTTCTATGTAGGGTCCATTCGGCCCCTAGCTGCTGTCCCTTTTCATGTCTTTTACTGTACCGCCTTTTATATTATCTTTCTTTTTTCTTGCTTTCCACCCTCTACTAACAACTGCTTCATAGTAAAACCGAGAGGTTTTCCTCCTGTTGCACCTTTCCAACCTTTCTACTCTCAATTTTCCTTTCAGCGATGAATGACCTCAAAGGTCCCAGCGCTTGGACTTTGGCCTAAATTCGTTCATAAATACTGAATATGTACTGTTTGCATATATAAATGCGTTATAAAGTATATTGTTATAAGCAAAGATGTTTATGTGGAACGTTTACCTTTTAGTGTGGCGGAATATTTTTCTCATGCTGGGTCCCGTTGAAGACTCGGTTACGTTTATGTGTGAATGTTTGAGAGAGAGAGAGAGAGAGAGAGAGAGAGAGAGAGAGAGAGAGAGAGAGAGAGAGAAAGGCGGTTTGCTTTCATTCAAAGCGTAGGCTCATGTGTTGAGGCCCGCTTATGCAAGGCCAAAGCTAAGCTTACTTTGCTTCGTCTTTCTCGCCCCCTTTGATCTATTTGCGTGTCTGAGTCCTGCCATTTTCGGGGGTTTTTCTTTCCTCTGGAAGAAAGAACGCGGAGAGGGATAAAGGAGAAAGCCAACTGTTTCTCCGTATTCATGTTTGTCCTTTTGTCTGGTTTTGTCATATTCCATCTTTAACGCGGCTGAGTATTTTTCTGAATAACGTCGTAATTCTTATGACGTAGCGCTGAGCACTGCTTATATAATCTTTTAAAATAATACGCACAAACATACATGCGCGCACACACACACACACACACACACACACACACACACACATATATATATATATATATATATATATATATATATATATATATATTTATATATATATATATATATATATATATATATATATCTGTTTAGGCTATTTTTATATTATGTTTTAAAAATATTGTTTTTAGAAAATTTTATAATCTGTTTAGATTTTATAACTTTTCGTTTATTCGTAAATATTATATGCAACGTATTTTCTTATGTTGAAGAATTAAATGAAATTAACCCTTGTTCATTCAAGTGTCCTTTAGAAAACACCTTGTTTAAAGTATGGTTTCAGGGTGAACAACCTCCCTCTTGCTTGACTAATCTAGTCAAGTTAATCCTCTGCCCCTGCCTGTTAGTACAGTTAATCATTCCAGCCAAGAAAATATGGCGGTTCCTTTTGCAGAAGTGCCGTCCACTTGCACTGATACTGGTGGGAACCTTTTCTAATGTGATATAGGTCATCAAACGGGGTTAAGGGGGAAGACCTCAACCTATGTGACTAATGATGACCTTGTTACTTGAGGGTCTCTTATTCGGCCATTTTGATAGCATCAAGCTCCTTGACCCTACCCTCGCGGGTATGAATCCATCAATAAGGATAAGATCTATCCTGAAGTCAGTATGCATGGCAATGACATGAGAGCTCTTGTAATCCCCAAAATTGCCAGTGAACAAGTTAAATTCAAGTGACAACTACTCTCTCCTGTCTGCAGTAGAAACTGCAGAGCACCAAAGCTTCCATATGCTCATCATGAGACTAAGTTAATAGGAGCGCTAGGCTTATGTGTGGCCATCGACTTGGGTACCGCGACTGTACATCAGGATTGTTCGTGAATCTCCTGCCTAGTAATTTAGTCAACCTGCCTTGTCATATCGCCATATCGAGTATCAAGTTCGCCCAACTTTGGTACTACTTCGCCCTGCATGGGATCAAGTTGTTTCCCAAAGAGCAAAAGGTAAGAAAAGACATCATCTGCGTCACTGGTTTTTAAGGTAGTTTTTGGAAAAATCGGTAAATAAAATTGTTCTTTTACATTTTTTCATTCCTGTACAAAGAATGATTTCTTATTTGAGTAATTTTGTGGCTTCCTCATGTATTTCTCTACTTTATTGAAAGTATTTCTCGTATTCTTCGTTCCTAAAACAACATAAAACTGTAAGTATGCGCCTTCGTGTTAGTTGCTTACCCCCAATTTCTCAGCGTGCTAAAATTCCATAGTTGAAACTCTGTTCTTGGAACTTTCTCTGCTCATAATCTAGAAATACTTAGCACTTAAAAATATTTTATCCCTGTTTTTCGCATGTAAACTGCAAATTTCTCTTTAACATGGAAAGATCTGGGTCAGGTCTGTGTATGTCCTTGTATTAACGCTCTTGCTCGGCATTTTGTGCAAAGCTTCAGCAATATTTCTCGAACGTCCTGTTTAGGAGCAGCATTTTTATCCATTGACTTTAAGCTTTATGCTCAAGTGTCTTTTTTTAGTTGACAAATCCTGTTAATCTTGTAATTTCTGAAAGCATTCCCTCCTTCGTTTTTTCCCGTAATCATATTCATCATGTGGATCTTCATCGTCCCGACATTTTCTGTTTTTCAACTAACCTCTGTAGCTCTCATTACATACACTTGACAAGTTCCACGTAGCATCTGTCAGTCATGCCACGTCTGTTCAGCTATAGTATGTACTTGTTACAAGTGTCTGCTTGAGCTTGAAGCTTTTCACACAAAAGAATATTGACAGTTACTTTCACTGCTTTGAAACAGAACCTTAACGTCATGAAAACTACTTTGTATATACTATTTCGTCGTACACACACACACACACACACACACACACATATATATACATATATATATATATATATATATATATATATATATATATATATATATATATATATATATATATATATATATATTTACATGATATATATATTATATATAAATGTATGTATATACTGTATATACATATATTATATATATAATACACACACACACACACATATATATATATAGACAACCACATGAAAGGTGAAAATCAAAGACCAGGTACCAAGCGCTTTCGTGTATTGCGTCCACTTCTTCGGGGTGCAAAGTAAAATAAATAAATAGAGACATAAGCAAAAAAAATTCACAAAACAAAGATCAAAGCCATTAACAAGCAAAACATCATTGCCGTATGTAATCACTAGTTTGAAGAAAATAAATTGTCACCACCAAACAATAAGTAAAAATACTTTAAATGCTTAAGAACTGAAACTGCAGTTAGCACAGGCTGTTGCTAAAAGGTGACATTGTGCTTCCCTACAATTTTATGAACAAGGTAACTATCTAATTTAAAAAGACCTGAACTAAGATTCATAAGTTGGTTGTTAAAATGCTTAGTAAAGGCAGCTTCAATGATTTTTCTTTTAACAATGTGGTTACAAAAAATTATCTCAGATGAATTTTTCGTCTGTACATTGGTCAAAATAATTCATATGTAGAAATAAAGCTCTTGTCAATTGACCTATTCGAACTGCATAACGATGCTGTTTTAGACGGTAGTCTAGTTCTTTACCAGTTTGACTTAAGTGTATTTTGTTCGTAACTCCCCAAAACAAATTAGTGGCTGTATTTATACGATTCCTTGCGCTGGGTATAGTAATAATCCTTGTATTTTACAATCAAAGGGAACTACTCATTATTTTCTTAACATGAAAGATAGCTATATGAAATGGAAAGGAAATCTAGTAATAAAAAAAACATGAAATTTTGATATATATATATATATATATATATATATATATATATATATATATATATATATAAAATGTCATTCAAGAATACAAAAGCAAAATGAAAAAGTCTTCATGAATGAACCTTTTTTTTTTTTTAAACTAAGAAGAAAAGATTGGGTCTTTCCTGCGAGCATTTAGTGAAGGAACCTCCGTGTTTTGGTGAAAGGAGTGGTGGGCGTGAGGGGTTTGGGAGGGGGAGAGGAAGGGCGGGCAGAGTACCCATTACCACTTCCTCCTCCTTTATATCCTGTTCCTCCATCCATGTGGTGTGTGTGCCTTGTGCTCAGATGCAGCAAGTGGCAATAGTTTTGGGGAACGCAATCACCTTTCCAAGAGATGAGATGGGATCTCTCTCTCTCTCTCTCTCTCTCTCTCTCTCTCTCTCTCTCTCTCTCTCTCTCTCTCTCTTTAGCCTCGTACTTCTATGGCGTAATTACAGCACGACACGAGAGAGAGAGAGAGAGGAGAGGGAAAGAGATGCCTGGGAGCTTTTTGTTACCTTACTTTAATTACATTTGGTTATTAAGAGAATATCTTGGCACTCGAATGGAGTGTTGAGTGTAAGGTATTGCTTGTAATGATGCCAAACGAAGAACTAGAACAGTATCATCAACATTTATTTTAACCTTTCCGTTATGATGAACATCAGTCCGCAATGCTCACATTCATTCCTCTGCTGTTTTACCAAGGTGACTATGAAGCAGACATGTAGGCGTTAGTAGCCAACTCTTTCTTTCGTCTTTCTGAGAATTTGAATATAGAGGATCTTAAACCTAAAAGTTAGCCCTTCTTCCTTCCATCACCCCGTCGGGAGCTTTGATAAGGATAGTGGAACATGCGTCCTGCTTTTAAAGAAAAATCTGTTCTTGGTTAAGAATATTAGTAAGTTGGTATGCCCCCACGCAGCTAGACAACTCATCCTATTCTTATCTTATAAGAATAACAACGGTCGTCCCATAGCCATTATTCAGAGTCCTCCCAACACAAGAGTTTATCAGTGAACATTTCATTAAAAAATTTTATTTCACTTTCGTGTTTTAGACTCTAACCTATGTAAATCAACATCCTGCTATAACCCATATATTTACTTATTTATTTATTTATTTATTTATTTGTTAAAGGAATCTTTTATAACTGACGTGCGTTTTCCGCATGCATGCCTGTGATTGTTTCAAAAAGCTAATTCGCAAATAATTTTTTCTAGGTCCATTTTTTTATCAGTTGAACACAATTCTAGCTTAATAGAGATTTATTATTTTTATTATTATTATTATTGTTGTTGTTGTTGTTTATCCTTTTCCTCCTCTCCAGTGACGTTATTTAGGGCCTCTTAAGTGGGGAGTAAAACTCTTACATGCTGAACTCCGATCATCTGGATAGCCATTTTATACTGTAAACCTGGCAATCTCTATCGGAATTTCCCCACAAATACCAAATCCAGAGTTGGAATGCCTGTTGTTATTTCTTGAAAAGTGTTCAACAAGTTGCTGCTTTAAAGAAGAGTGTGGATGCGTAGGACGATTCTTTTTTTTATTTATTTCTCTCTCTCTTTCTCTGTCTCTCTTTCCCTCCTGTGTATTTGATCAAAGATAATTGGCTTCCATTTTACTTTTAAAAGGCCACGAATGGCCTCCATTGTGCACCTGAAATGGTTTGATTAACTGCCATTGTGCATTTTTCTTTTCATGTGGGGAAAGTAAAGTGAAACTTCCTAACGAAGGATTAATTGATTTGACGAAATATACCAATATAACAATAGCAAAGGTCACCAGTGTTAAACTTCGTTAAATTAACAGGTCGCTCATCATTTTGTTCTTGCTGCAATCCGCATGAGTTCATCAGTTATTTTTGTTTTAAAATTGGGACTATATTCACACTGCTTAGCTTACTACTACTGCTTTGGCTCCATCAGGTATTAGTGCTCGTGGTATGTGCAGAAATTATAGATGTTTCCATAGTTAGAGTAAAGAGCCAGTTAATGTAATATTACTGTGCTGTTCAAATACTCTGTGGCTCTCTCCGTGATTGTTTTGTCATCTCTGTTTAGCTATTATTTTTCATTTAACTTTATCTATAATTAACGTCGCTGTTTTCCTCCTATTTTAGTACTTTTATTATTTACACATTGGCGTAGTATTTTATGAAATGTTGTAGGTAAAGTTAATAGCCTCTTGGATTGCTTATTTATCTTTGGTGCACACAGTGGACAGTATTACAGGTTGTCGGAAAATGTTTGCGCCATGCGTCTGTTGATTAGGAGGAATGACAAGGCATCTATCTGTTCACCAGAAAACGTTCGTCAGTTTCTCGTCTGAATAACCACTGAAACGTTTCCATGGATGCATTACAGTTACAATTGCAAATTGCTCTCAGTGATTTCCTGGTTTGGCGTTTTACAGTAAGTGGAAGGCGGCAGCTTGTAATTTCATATTTTTATTGTGTGACTTTTAAAGAGAAATTTTCAAGGGCTAGTAGTAAGACGAGCATACCCAATCAGTGGTGTCTTGCGGAAAAAAAAAAAACAGCTTTGCTCAATACATCATCACCATTATATTGGATCATGTGACCAGGCATCTGATTAACACACTTTTGAAAAATTCACCAGAATGAAAATTCAGTGCGACACTGAAGGTCCTAATCATTTTGACGATGAATGCCAGGAGAGTAAAATGAAAGAAAATTAGAGAGAGCCCCTAAAAGTTGCTCTCGTTTTATGTCAGTAACATGACTATAACAGGTGTAGTAATTTAAGTAAAAAAAAAGTTTTTTTGAAGTAAGCTAGCGTCGGTATGCTTTAAATGGGAAGTATAACCTTCCTACTTTTGTCTGAATCCAATGTCACCTTTTTCAGGCCCTCGCAAAGGATGAAGAAGAATACTAAAGCGAAAGAGAGAAAAAGAAAAAGAAGAAGAAAGCGACGCGCAGCAGCCCACTTGAAAATGTCCAGGTCCTGAGAAGGGCCCAACCTAATGTGTTTGCAAGAAGAGCCCCAGCAGTGTAATTTGCGCTTTGGTGAGCAGTCTTTGGCGAGCTGCGTGGGTGTAGGCGAAGGCGAATGCGTGGGCGTGGGCGTAGGCGTTTGAGTAAAGGGGAACCAAAGGGATTTGGGACTTTAGGAAGGATCGTATTACTACGACCAATGCGCACGGGGATGGGAATAGGACGAGGAAATTGTCCATTAATCTGTTATGGATATTCTTAATGTTTTAATGAAGTAGGAATCTTCTTTCTCTCTCGCCTTTAAATTCTGCTTTCTTTTGTTCGCTTTTTTCCCCTTGTCTTTCATTCAATATGGCTTACAGTCCGCAGATTAAAGCACCTCTCCTGCGACGTTCATCTTAAAACAGAAATAAAAGTTTCTCTTTCCCTTGCCGTACAGGCAGCAATACAACGTCTTGAACTCTCTCTCTCCATATATATATATATATATATATATATATATATATATATATATATATATATATATATATATATATATATATATGTATATATATATAAAGTATATATAATATATATTATATATATATATATATATATATATATATATATATATATATATATGTGTGTGTGTGAGTGCTTGTGTACGTATATTATATATACACACATATATACACCAAAGAGGATACACTAGTTAGTATTCTGCTCTCTCTCTCTCTCTCTCTCTCTCTCTCTCTCATACACAAATAAGAGCAAAGATAGAATTGGAAGTGGCAACAGATTTCAGCTGTTGATATTGATAGTGTGTACTGCATACCATGAGGCTATTCACAGAGAGCAGCACCTGAAATAAACTGTTTGGTTTACAAGGCTCCCTTGGCTCTGTTCAGCAGTTCTGCCCTTCCTTTTCTTGCGGTGAATGAATGTGTTGGGAGAGAGAGAGAGAGAGAGAGAGAGAGAGAGAGAGAGAGAGAGAGAGAGAGAGAGAGAGATCTAGGGCGAGTTCTCTTGTGTGCACTTTTTGCGTCGTGAGTAACTTTTTACATTATTACCATTTGTTCAGACTAATCACTGAACGTTTGGTTAAATTAACAGAAACCAGCCGTAATTATCGTGATGCCTTTGTAAAATAAATGATTCCGAATTTCGAAAGATCTCATCTATGTGTTTTTCGGATCTGAATGTCCGGTTGTGGTAAGGGAGCATAAGACAATGTTCTTTTTATCGCATGCCTCCTTGGGAAGGATAGTGAACTATAGTCAGAAGACTAATTTCTCTTGTAGTGCCAAGTAAATGATTTCTGTTTACGTAGAGCGTTCAGGAATTAGACCAGTCAGATATTCGTGGAATTTGCGGTGCTTCGCCTTTTCGGAAACATCTCTGAAGTTACATCCCGTTCTGGCAATTGTATTGTAGATGAGTAACTTGCTAGTTATGTCAGACTCTGCGTTGGCCAGCAAGCTTTGTATCGTAATAGCCCAATCACCTGTATATGTAAAGACATTCAGGACGTCTTTTCTGTAACTCCTGTAATGACCCCATTTCACTATGTGAAACCAATATAGTTATTAGATTCACTCGTCATCATCTGTTATCCATGTTGCTTGAACAACGGAAGTACAATTTCTCGTTCTCTTCGTAATTGAATTGCTGAGTAACTTCCCGACAACTGCTGTTATTAAATTATCTTGCTCAAGGACTCTCCAGATTCGAGGTTGTCACGTGCTCCCGTGGGGTAGCTCTCGGCCAAGCTGCGTGGGTGAGTGAGTGCGACAGATTTTTGCCCGACTTTGTAGGAGGTAGGAAACTGGATCAGAAGTAGGACGTGTTAAGAAAAAAAAAGAATAAAGTATTATGGAAGAGAGAGTATTTGACAAGGTCCAGTTGCCTATTTCGTAACGTATGTGTCTTACCTTTTTTTTTTTAACTCGAGGAATTGAAATTACTGCCTAGCTTTATACATAGTTCATATGTTTTGTCGTATATAACAATTCAGTTCATTTTTGGTAAGAGAGTACCCAGCCTTAACTGAAATACGAAGACTTTTAGCTAAAGACGTAAAGAAAGGTATTCGAAAATATTTGCAAATATTAACAGCAAGTTAATGTAAAATATTACATTTTGATATTTATGATAAGAAATGAATTATCTAACAGACAGGCATTCGTTTGTAGCGGATTATTTAAAGGATTTGCAAGAAATATCAACCCAGGCAGAATCATCGTGACGTAATCCAGATTAAAGTGAAAGAGTTCGAGTTTCCCATTCCGCCCACCTACTGATTTCGGCAGAGCCTTTTTCTTCAAGCCACGAGCATTTGCACCAAAGAAGAATAACTGTATTTTACCTCAGGATAATATAAATTCTTGAAGGTGCCGGTGTGAAAGACGTTAATTCCTAAGGGAATATTTGGAGGGTCTGATCGGAACTTTATAAATGGATGAAGTGAGTTTTATAGTTCTTTGGTTAATCATTTAGAGGGCTTTGAAAGGGCCCGGCGATGCTGTTTTAATCAGCAAAACACACAAGATTAACAGAGTTTGCTTAATAGTTTAATAGAATGCATCACATGTCAAGAGAGACGAGACTTAAGATGAATCTAAGGTAAACAGAAATAATGAGGACAGAGTATGCACAAAGGGATAAACTAATATTAGATGAGAGAGTATTAATGAGGTCCAGTCTTTCAAATAAATAGGATCAATGATATCCAATAAAGGTTCCCTTGATTTGCAGTATATTGAGACTGCAGAGTGCAAATCAAAAACGTATCAAGCTGAATAAGGTTTGGAAATCAAATGGACTGAAATTGCTCTTGGGAGTAACATTATACATAATTCAAATACGATCTGTATTGCTATACGGACAGTCATCACGGTATAACAAAGTAAATATATCTAAAGGATTTTGTTGATTTGAGATTAAAGCTCTAAGAAGAATTTTAGGACTCAGACGACAAGACATAGTTAGAAATTATGCCATAAGAGCATATACCGAAGTTCAGTATTATGAGGAGATAATATGGAAAGGGAGATGAGAATGGTTTGGACATGCCCTTTGCACCACCCCTGGAAGAACATTACAGAATATTGCGAGTTGGGCTTCTGTGGGCGCCAGAACTAATATGATGAAAACAGTGTAATTGGAGGCTGGAGATGAATGGAGATTTGTGGAAGTGAAATCACAGGAAAGACATTGAGTGGCGAAATTCCGCAGTGGCCCGTTGCGTCGCACCACATTGGAGGCGTTGATAATGATGTATTTGGATACGATATTAGTGTCAGTTTTTATACAGTGTCCTGGTTCCAGCACATTATGATGACTTGTTTATACAGTGTCCTGGTTCCAGCACATTATCATGACTTGTTTATACAGTGTCCTGGTTCCAGCACATTATCATGACTAGTTTATACAGTGTCCTGGTTCCAGCACATTATTATGACTTGTTTATACAGTGTCCTGGTTCCAGCACATTATGATGACTTGTTTATACAGTGTCCTGGTTCCAGCACATTATGATGACTTGTTTATACAGTGTCCTGGTTCCAGCACTTTATGATGACTTGTTTATACAGTGTCCTGATTCCAGCACATTATCATGACTTGTTTATACAGTGTCCTGATCCCAGCACATTATGATGACTTGTTTATACAGTGTCCTGGTTCCAGCACATTATGATGACTTGTTTATACAGTGTCCTGGTTCCAGCACTTTAGGATGACTTGTTTATACAGTGTCCTGGTTCCAGCACATTATGATGACTTGTTTATACAGTGTCCTGGTTCCAGCACATTATGATGACTTGTTTATACAGTGTCCTGATTCCAGCACATTATGATGACTTGTTTATACAGTGTCCTGGTTCCAGCACATTATGATGACTTGTTTATACAGTGTCCTGGTTCCAGCACATTATGATTTAGCCCTTTGTTGGCCGACTCGGTTGAGCTTTCGACTGTCGCTCGATGGGCCCGAGTTCAATTCCCGTGGCCGGCTGATGAAGAGTTAGAGGAATTTATTTCTGGTGATAGAAATTCATTCCTCGCTATAATGTGGTTCGGATTCCACAATAAGCTGTAGGTCCCGTTGCTAAGTAACCAATTGGTTCTTAGCCACGTAAAATAAGTCTAATCCTTCGGGCCAGCCCTAGGAGAGCTGTTAATCAGCTCAGTGGTCTGGTAAAACTAAGATATACTTGACTTTATCACATTATGATGACTTGTTTACACAGTGTCCTGGTTCCAGCACATTATCATGACTTGTTTATACAGTGTCCTGGTTCCAGCACTTTATGATGACTTGTTTATACAGTGTCCTGGTTCCAGCACATTATCATGACTTGTTTATACAGTGTCCTGGTTCCAGCACTTTATGATGACTTGTTTATACAGTGTCCTGGTTCCAGCACATTATGATGACTTGTTTATACAGTGTCCTGGTTCCAGCACATTATGATGACTTGTTTATACAGTGTCCTGGTTCCAGCACTTTATGATGACTTGTTTATACAGTGTCCTGGTTCCAGCACATTATGATGACTTGTTTATACAGTGTCCTGGTTCCAGCACATTATCATGACTTGTTTATACAGTGTCCTGATTCCAGCACTTTATGATGACTTGTTTACACAGTGTCCTGGTTCCAGCACATTATCATGACTTGTTTATACAGTGTCCTGGTTCCAGCACTTTATGATGACTTGTTTATACAGTGTCCTGGTTCCAGCACATTATGATGACTTGTTTATACAGTGTCCTGGTTCCAGCACATTATGATGACTTGTTTATACAGTGTCCTGGTTCCAGCACATTATGATGACTTGTTTATACAGTGTCCTGATTCCAGCACATTATCATGACTTGTTTATACAGTGTCCTGATTCCAGCACATTATCATGACTTGTTTATACAGTGTCCTGATTCCAGCACATTATGATGACTTGTTTATACAGTGTCCTGGTTCCAGCACATTATTATGACTTGTTTATACAGTGTCCTGGTTCCAGCACTTTATGATGACTTGTTTATACAGTGTCCTGGTTCCAGCACATTATGATGACTTGTTTATACAGTGTCCTGATTCCAGCACATTATGATGACTTGTTTATACAGTGTCCTGATTCCAGCACATTATCATGACTTGTTTATACAGTGTCCTGGTTCCAGCACATTATGATGACTTGTTTATACAGTGTCCTGGTTCCAGCACATTATGATGACTTGTTTATACAGTGTCCTGATTCCAGCACATTATGATGACTTGTTTATACAGTGTCCTGATTCCAGCACATTATCATGACTTGTTTATACAGTGTCCTGGTTCCAGCACTTTATGATGACTTGTTTATACAGTGTCCTTGTTCCAGCACATTATCATGACTTGTTTATACAGTGTTCTGGTTCCAGCACATTATGATGACTTGTTTATACATTGTCCTGGTTCCAGCACTTTATGATGACTTGTTTATACAGTGTCCTGGTTCCAGCACTTTATGGTGACTTGTTTATACAGTGCCCTGGTTCCAGAACATTATGATGACTTGTTTATACAGTGTCCTGGTTCCAGCACTTTATGATGACTAGTTTATACAGTGTCCTGGTTCCAGCACTTTATGATGACTTGTTTATACAGTGTCCTGGTTCCAGCACTTTATGATGACTTGTTTATACAGTCCTGATTCCAGCACTTTATGATGACTTGTTAATACATTGTTCTGGTTCCAGCACATTATGATGACTTGTCATTATCTTAACAAGTAAAAATTGCGCCGAAGTTTCTTCGGCGCAATCGAGTTTTCTCTATAGCCGCTACAGCGTATAAACAAGGCCACCGAAAATAGATCTATCTTTCGGTGGTCTCGGTATAATGCTATATGAGCCGCGGCCTATGAAACATTAACCACGGGCCGGTGGTGGCGTATCCTATATCGTTGCCAGAAGCACGATTATGGCTAACTTTAACCTTAAATAAAATAAAAACTATTGAGACTAGAGGGCTGCAGTTTGGTATGTTTGATGACTGGAGGGTGGATGATCAACATACCAATTTGCAGCCCTCTAGCCTCAGTAGTTTTTAAGATCTGAGGGCGGACAGAATAAGGTGATGACGGACAGACAAAGCCGGCACAATAGTTTTCTTTTACAGAAAACTAAAAATCTAAGTTTGTAGTATAAACACCCAATTAATTATATTCTTATTTTAGGTTTTGCATCAAAGTTTCAGTTGGCATTAAGTACATAATATGTACAATATATTGTCACCTTGATACACTAAAATTATTATTCGATTCTCAAAATAACATTATAGTCTACCCTCGTCTCATAAAATTATTATTTTGGCATATCTTCAGTTATCCTGACTCTCTCTCTCTCTCTCTCTCTCTCTCTCTCTCTCTCTCTCTCTCTCTCTCTCTCTCTCTCTCTCTCTCATTTACGAATATGGATGAAGTCAGATATCATAATTCAGTGTTTTGTAAAGCTAGCTGCTGTTAAGATAGGTCATTTCCGTCTTATTCCACGAGTATCATAGATTTATTTCGACCTTGAAAAGAACTCGTCTGAAAATAGGATTGCCGTATTTCGTAAGTAAACCAATATATCAGAGAGGATATCGTAGCTCTCTCTCTCTCTCTCTCTCTCTCTCTCTCTCTCTCTCTCTCTCTCTCTCTCTCTCTGTCGGGAGTGAGAAATTGCTCTGCCCAAGGACCTTATGCTCTTCTTCCATCTCAGCGTCTCTGCGAGTCGGTCGAAAGAACTTTCCCTCCCCTCTCTCTCTCTCTCTCTCTCTCTCTCTCTCTCTCTCTCTCTCCTCTCTCTCTCTCTCTCTCTGTGTGTGTGTGTGTGTGTGTGCGTGCGCGCGCGCCAGCGAATCTTTATATCTCTTGGTTATTGCTAATTTCTAACAGTCGTAGAGCTGGTATTGCTTAAGATGATAGTTGACGCTTGGATTCTATGGGGCCTGTTTTGAAGGTTTTGCTTTCATTTTATGTCTTTAATTTGGTTGACAGTCAGCCGAATTAAAGACATAAAATGTATGTATGTATGTATGGTACATTTTCATTGCTTTTCCCTTCAGAGGAGGTGACCCCAGAATTTTGGAGGGATGAGGTTCATAGAACCATCCCTCTCTCAAGCTTCGATGCGACTCACTTCTTAGATGAAGGGAGGCATTCTGGATTTCAGGATTAAGTCTTGAATTGCTCATCCCGTGCGGAATCGATCTCGGGTCACTCACTGGTAATGTGAGGCTACTGTATTTAAGTAGCATTCTGCTTGCACAATAAGTATTATATTATCAATATATTTTGTATCATTGCATGAATGAACGTATCATTCTCCTTTCTGTTTGTGCTAACGAGTCAAACCGTCCTCCGGAAACATTTGGGAAACTCGCTTACCATTACTCGTAGCCTTTTGTATTCCCTCGTGCTTACGCAATGCCAACGCCCTCCCAACAGATGAAATAGACGGGCTCGGTCATGTCTCAATGTCAACAACAGCCAAAACCGCACAGGGCACACCAGGGCTGGGCCATTCAGCCTCCTTGGGCTGGGCACACTGCGGCAGCGGCGGGTCGCCACACCCACAACAAAACCTGTAGTCCGTCGCAATCTCATTTTTGTTGCAATCTCCTACCAGAGCGAGTGAGCACCCGCCTCGTAAGGGACGGGCATCTAAAACCACCCCGTTAATGCCCTCTCGGTGTTTGGTTGCTCCATGCCCGGCCTCTCATCTGAAAGGCCCTGTCCTTGATGTGACCCGCTGATAGCGGTCGTCTTCCCTTGGGTGTATCTCGCGCCCAACTACGTTGTAGGACATGTGCTTTTTATTTTTCGCCTTTTCATTACGCAATTTTCGTTGTTATGACCGTCTTCTCTTCATCCATACCGCTTACCATATGCTACCATCTGCTGAACACCCTCGGCCGCGTTCCTCCACCCATTCAACTCTCGGTAAACAGTATTCGTACTGCTGATTCACTTTCATTGTTGTTAGGCGTTGAATTGCAAATGTGGGGGTCCTAGTCCTTTCATTTTACGCTAAGATCACTTTTATAAGTTTATCCGTTTGTCGTTATTGTCTTTCCATCATACTTTCACTCAGAATAATAATTTAAGTTCTCTTGTACTCTGCAAGTTATTTCCGTGGATCACTTACATTTATTATTCTCTGTTTAACTCCCAAATTATTGCTTTCCTGTAACCGTCTTATGCGTAATTTGATTACGGGTGGCAAATATTGCGTCTGCTTTTCTCATATTTATTTTGATTAAACTCATGCTCCGGGTAAGATAAATGATTAACGGACCGTTGAAAGCGTTTTGTTTTGAGAAGGACAGTGGGTGTCGTGGTATTAAAAGTCAGGCGATCGAATCAACTCGAGGAATAATGTTGATAAGAAAAATTGGTTTCATCAATCAGAGTCGAGATAAAGAACACAGTGTTGGGTCAAGTGGATCCCAAGACAAGATTTCAAACAAACAAAAAAAGAAGTTCTTGTAATGCAATCTTGCTTTGCACAAGATCTCTCTCTCTCTCTCTCTCTCTCTCTCTCTCTCTCTCTCTCTCTCTCTCTCTCTCTCACAAAACTATCTGTTTCTCACATTCCTGGTTCAGGTGAGTCACGCCCAAGGTACATGATGTGTTGTAAGATACTTTTGGCAGATTTGTGTCAGGTTATATTTGCATCGGAGGAGAAAGAGAGGAGAAATTTTTGCTCACTTCAGCTTTTATCAGCTCTGTTGTATGTTTCCTTTCGAACCCAGTGTATGGCTGATTCCATCACCTGAATTTGTATATATCCATTGAGTTTTTTGTGTGGAAATTATTGTATTTCTCTTCCTTTTCATTGCTTGTCTTTCATATTATGATTATGGTTTGTAGCCTTGAAAGAAACGGCTTCCGCGATCCCTAATGCTCTTCTTTGCTTTATGATATTATTTTCTGGGCTCACGCTTGATTGGCGTAGCCATGCCAGTCTTTGACTAACCACCGCAAATTTCTGAAATGATAAAAAGTTGTGCTTGAATTCAGTCCGCGGCCAACTCTGCGGCTTCCTTTCATGTGGCAGAGCGAATACGAATAGGATTGTATCCACTTAAGTGCGGCGACCCTCTAGCAAATCATCTTTGTCAGACAAAGATAAGATGTCTTCTCGCACATTTCCCATTCAGATAGAGGACGGCACAAAGCACAGTGTTTTTATTATTCCTCCGCCCCCTTGGACTGTCAAAGGATTGCAGTAGTCGTCAGCCTCTGTTTATTTCTTTTTCTCCTTCAATACTGTTATTTGCACCATTTTTTTTTAAATGGCAGTACCATCATCAGCAAAATCATTCTTGAAAAAAGTGACATTTCTCTCTCTCTCTCTATCTCAAGTTCTCTCTTCTGTTATCTCACCATCGTCCTCATCAGTTAAATCTCCTCCTGCTCCTCCTCCTCGTCATCATCATCATCATCATCATCATCATCATCATCATCGTCATCGTCCTCGTCCTCGTCCTCGTCACTGCCCTTCCATTATCCTGTACTTTATTCAACTTTCATCATATCCACAGCTCCTCCTCCTCCCCCCTCCTCCTCCTCCTCCTCCTCCTCTTCTTCCTCCTCCTCCTTCTCCTCGTCTTCATCATCATCATCATCACTATCATTGCCCTGCCAGTATCCTTTCCTTCATTACACCTTCATCAGATCCACAGCTCGTCATCATCATCGAGACCTGGGGAAATCTAATGGTGTTGAGTCCCCATCTCGCAACCTTATCACTTCTGTGATTGTGAAACGTTATCTCTGATGAGATCCCATCGCTGGGTGTCCTTTGCTTGCAAGTGGACGATGATAAACAGTTCACTTACCGCTACAGTTGCTCATTTTTGTTATATAAAAGGGTCAGCTGTTTTTCGTAGACGATTCCTTATTAAGATGTTTTTTATTTTACTCTTTATTCTTGGGTAATTGTTCAGGAACCTTAATGCTTAATCGTAGTAAACTCCTTGGGTGGTTTCTTTGCTACAGGCCATTTCAAGTACAGAAGAACGCGGGTTTTTCAGCGAATTTCTGAGCGATCTGTTTTAATAGAAGAAAGTTTACACACAAACAAACAAACAAACAACACACACACACACACACACACACACACACACACACACACACACACACTCCGTCTTCCCCCCAGAGACTTTGGTCACGGGTGCTTCCTTCTCAGTCATTAATTTTTCATTGATATAGCCCACACTTCACTACTTTTCTCTTCCCCTTTGGTATTTTTCACACATTAGTTTATTTGGAATTCGCTTCTCGTCCTTTCATTTTAGGTCGTCTGTCATAATCTTTTTGTTTAAATGGTTATAAATGCAATAAGACATAGCTTTATTCAGGACTTATACATTGGTGGTAGTCACTGAACGGGCCAGTGACTGCTTATTTGTGTGTATATGTATATGTATATATATATATATGTATATTGTGGGTGTATATATATTATATATGTATGTATATATAAATATATACAGTATATATATATACACATACATACATATATAATATATATATATATATATATATATATATATATATATATATATATATATATATATATATATATATATATGAAAATGTGAATGAATGTGTGTATGTGTGTGAATAACCTCCTACGCACCATAAAAGAGTTCTTGGTGAATCCAAATGTCATTGGAAGGTTCCATTTGCTCTGCCCAGGTAACAAGAGGTGTGTCGACTGTAACCAGTGAAAAATCCTCGCATTATGATGCATAAGTGAGCGAGTGCACAAACAGTTGAGAAACCCTAGTCATCCAGAGTGCATTCCACGGGGACTTTTAATCATGTGTGCTTTTTCGTATGTTCATGTGTGTCGAGTATGTGCACACTATGGTTTGTTCTTTCTTACACCTAGGTTATAAACAAACGTACTCTATACCATTGTATACTTGAGTATGTTCTTACAATTGTGTGTTAGTTGTGTTGTCGTTGTTTACGTTCTGCGTTTGCTTGCTTGTCATAGCTCAGACATTGTATCTGCTTGCCTGTCCTTAGACATTGTTCTTGCCTTTCTTTGCGTAATAATTGGAGAAGGACCCGTGCAGCATAAACTGATTACATTTGTATGCATTTCCCCCCAAATAATGTACATTGTAAGTTCACCTGTCTGTATGTTCATGTTTTGTCCTTTTATCGGTGGGGTTATGTCAGTTAGTATAAGGTCGTGTCGCGGTATTTGTTTTCACGGCGGTTAAGCGCTGTTAGCAAGAGGAGATTTGACATTTTATCGTTATTTTCGTCATTGTTAGAAGTCACGCCTCGTCTCTGGAAACTGCAACAGTAGTTTATACATTTCGTTGTGATTTCATTGGAAATTTAGGTCTCTCCATGGTATGTGAATAGCCTTAAAAGGGAATGTGCGTGTTGCATGAATGCTCCGATGCTTATGAAAATATTCAAGTGTTTTGTTTTCAGTGACACGCACTCACACACACCACACCCGCACTCGAAGAGGAAACTACAAATACACCCACACACACGTATTCATACACATTATGTATGTATGTATGTGTACATACAAACACATATATACATGTATTTATGCATATAAGCATAATTATCTCAAGACAAGCCCATAGTATATAATCTTGCAAACTGGGAGAAAAGACAACCTACTGAAGTATTTTTGCTACTCTTATAAAGAAATTACCTTTAGGTTAAGCAAAAGGAAGATGGATGGCCATCATAAATTAAAAGGGAAAGACTACAATAGCCTTGTTGTTGACTGATTACATGCGTAGGAAGGTTGTTTACTGGTTACGTAGGTTTTTTCAGTAAAGTATTGTTTACAGGAATTGGAAATTAACAACCGGCATGTACGGAGAATTTTGTAAATAAAAGTAGTGGTAAATAAACATATGTATGTGCCACGCCGCTCCAGAGTAAACAAGTCCATGCAACGACCAGTTGAAGGAAAAGTACCATGTGAAGCCTTACACAGTGTGACAGGAACCTTTCTATCTTTAAAGTGTTTTGGGGGAAATCTCTATCTCAGTGGCAACGGAAGCCTATTTTAGTTTTCTGCAAAAGAAAACTATTGTGCCGGCTGTGTCTGTCCGTCCGCACTTTTTTCTGTCCGCTCTCAGATCTTAAAAATTGCTGAGGCTAGAGGGCTGCAGATTGGTGTGTTGATCATCCACCCTCCAATCATCAAACATACCAAATTGTAGCCCTCTTGCCTCAATAGTTTTTATTTTATTTAAGGTTAAAGGTAGCCAAGATCGTGCTGCTGGCAACGATATAGGATAGGCCACCACCGGGCCGTGGTTAAAGTTTCATGGGCCGCGGCTCATACAGCATTACACCGAGACCACCGAAAGATAGATCTATTTTCGGTGGCCTTGATTATACCCTGTAGGGACTGTATAGAAAACTCGATTGCACCGAAGAAACTTTTCGGCGCATTCTTTACTTGTTTATTTCTGTTAACACCAACACAATATATCCCCGAATGTACGGTTGTGGCTCTAGAGTCAGTTAACTGACATAAACTATTGTCGGGAAACCTAGTGATCATGACAGTCGCATAACTCCCCCAGAATAGATGTGCAAAAAATGACCTCACCCTTGTCATTTAGACAGTATATATGACCAAGTCATATGCATTTATACGGTAGGTAATAGTGATGGCTCGAAAGAAAAATGAAATGCGCCACTGTCTGGTTCATCAAGTAATTGTATGGAATCAGATATACATTATAAATTCCAGGTCAGGAACCTAACGCATCGTCCACTTAATACCTTTAAGGAAAGCTCATCAGGAGTGATTCAACTTCTACACATGCTCTACTATACCGCTCACTTCAGACGCGCACGTATTCTCGCTCTCTCACTTCCAGAATTTTCTCCCCACGTAACTAAGCCACCTCAAAACGCACTTATCCATCTTTTCAGCAGAGCTTCCTTTCTTTACAACATCGCCTATCTGTATTTCTCATTCTGTCAGCCCTTTCTACACACCCTGTAGGCTACTAACCAAATATATAATTCATCTTATCCACTCTCACCGTTTACACTTCATCTGTATTCAGCGTTTATACCTCATTTCCATAAAGGAGAGTTAGATCAGCTTTCATTGTTATATCTAGACTTTTGCTTTCAAGTTTCTCTGCTCACAAGCACACTCCGATTTTCTGGAAAGCTCAGGGGCTTGCATTGTATTATTGACCCTTTTCTTCTACCGCTAGCTTGTCATTACATCTCTTGTTCTACCATCACTTGTGTCATCACTCTTTCCAATATGAAACGCCAGAAGGCATGCCATAACTTTGACCGATACCTACTTTTACATCAAACGAGCTACTTTCCTGTCTATGTATTTTAACAATTTGTGCTTTCATCACTAAATATCGCCCAGAACAAGTTAATTGTACTCCATACATATTCAGTTTATCACTGGCTTAAGCTTTAGTGACAAATAGATATTTTCTCTTTCATTCATAAGCATTTTCATAGGCAATGATTTTGTATCATATTTTCTGTAAAATTAAGTTTGTCAACATCATCTCCCTTTGTGAAGAAGATGAGTTTGTTTGGTAGGGCAATTTCCCAGTACTAACCTTTACTACCTTGGAAGGGTAGAGCTGGTGTAACCATCATTGGTCTGCTTCCTTTAACATACTGTGCTTTCTGCTTCTATTTTACATTTTCTGTCCTCCTCGAAAGGCGTTGTAAACTCTTGTTCAGAGTTCTGCTGTTTAATTTGGTGAAAAACTACCAACTTTTATTATTAGTTACTATGTCATTCAGGCAGTTTATTTACTTGTAAACATTTTGGTATTCAAGTTTTAATCTTCGCTTTGCGTGGCTTTTATAATTTTCAGCAAGGGCGTTCTGTTTAGTAGACGCCTCCTCGTTAGGTTAATGAACTTTGAGCCCGTTTCATAAGAACGTGCATCTCATATTAACGAGCAAAATTATAATAAAACGTTGAGGAAGTGGGATAACCCTGTTTTAGGCAGACTTGATACTGAGTACGCTTCCGCGTTGTGTGTGTTCTGGGTTGAATGTCACTAATATATATATATATAATTATATATATATATATATATATATATATATATATATATATATATATATATATATATATATATATATATATGGGGTGTGTGTGTATATATATACATATATATATATATATATATATATATATATATATATATATATATATATATATATATATGTACATACAGTATATATGTGTGTGAGAGTCAGTGAACATCTCGCCCAAGTGACAAATAACATCTGCTGATTTAAAAATGTCATCTCTAAAAAGGCTTATGTTCGTGGCTGTTTGTTCCGCTGGGGATATTGCCTTATGTGCCATTTAACTGTTCGTCAAAAAATTTAATTGAGGAATACCGTGTTTTTTTATGTGTGAACGAATAAAAGATGACTTGATATATTGTGACGTCAGTATATGTTTAAAATCAGTCAGTCAGGCGCCCTTTCGCTGGCTAATATGAGAGCGGAAGCGTAATTAGACAACGTGATGATGACGCATTATTAATTAGCATTTTATTCAGATATCAGTTTTTTTCATATTCCCACAACCTGTATGAAGAAGAAAGAGGGATACTGCCAAATCGTGATTATTTATCCTTTCATCTGCGTGATTGGTGAGTTGGAGGGCCTTGTTGAAAAGTACTGCTAGTGTAGCTGGAGGTGGTCGGGTCGTATGCTCTGAAGAGAGAAGAAGAAGAAGCACTTGAACGTTACGGTTGGATACCATTACAGAATTTGAGGGGAGGAGAGGGTTTAATCGCCCCGGGAAGATTCTCTCTCTCTCTCTCTCTCTCTCTCTCTCTCTCTCTCTCTCTCTCTCTCTCTCTGTTAGTAAGAAAAGAAGGTTTTTTGTTTGTTGTGTTTATCCGTATATTTCATAAACAAGGAAACATATGGTATAACATAGAGAGACAAAATTCATTTCATGATGGATGATTAAACGCTACGTTTGTGCAATTGATTTTATATGGCAAGCTGGCGTTGCTGCAACAGTCGTCGATATGAAACGTTTGTTCATGTGAATGCATTTTATTGAAAGAGAAAGCGAACTGTTTGAAATTTGTTTGCGTCGTGAAGAGAGCGAGTTGGAAACATTGTTTTGAAAACAGTCTGTATAGCATTGATCTATGTTTCCTCTTTTGGATAAGAAATAATAAACTTAATAGAAGGAAGCTATTAGTGTCGTTGCTGTGAAGCACGAAGCCATGAAGGATGTGTGGTTGTATGTCCGCCAAACACATACAAACATAAATACATATTAATTCAATCGATTTACTTTTTGCTTGGATGTGAGAGGCCACGAGTATTGCATTATCTAAAATCTCCATTAACATATCAAATGATTGTGAATGTTTTCTCGAGAAAAAGGTGTTCGTCGTGTTCATTTTGGCTATGGTTTCTTGTAATTAAATTAGCCATGAAAGAGAATTAGATATTTTTTTCTATTATTTCTCATCTTTGTAATGTGTTTTGTTACACACACACACATATATATATGTATATATATTATATATATTTGTGTATACATAAGATAAAACTGAAACTGTCTAATATTATCTGGCTAACTTAATTCCAAGAAAACCTAGCCAAAATAAAAACGACAAACACTTTTTCCATTAAACATTCATAATATTCTGATTGTTAATATAGGTTATATGTAGATTACACAATACAGGTGGCCTCTCACATCACTGCAAAAATGTATATATGTATATGTCCAAAGTATACATATATATGTGTGTGTGAATTAGTAAGCAGGGGCTTTACTGAGGAAGTAGGACAGATAACAGAAGGATCATTCGTTTGTTATGAAACAAACAAGCAAGAAGTTTGAAAGAAAAAAGCCTGTATGAGATATCCACGGAAAAACAAAAAGCCCCTGAAAGAACTGAAGCAGAGGCAACAAGGAGGGTGTTCAGGAAGCATGGTGTAGGAGCTGTTTTGATGAGAGTGATTACACATTTTTATGACGAAAGCGCAGCGTGAGTTTGAATATGCTGATGGGAGAGCTGTTGGTATGCTATTGAACAGGGCACAGAAATCAAGGCTAGGTGGCGTGGAAGAGGTTTGGAATGGATTGGAATATAGGAAGTACAAGCCTGCGTGCAAAATAAGAGTGAGTGGCGCATTTTGTCTGTGTATGTGTGTAGTGAAAGAGTGGAGCTGTTGGTGGGCCTTTGTTACAGATATAGGAAGTGACTACTGATTTTAGTATTTCTACTCGTAGTAAGTATAATCCTTGAATAAGGAGAGTAGCTTTCTTTTGTGTTTTATACACACACACACACACACACACACACACACACACACATATATATATATATATATATATATATATATATATATATATATATATATACATACATACATACATATATATATTGTCAAGTGTTAATGCCCACTTAGCATCTAGAACTCTTCTAATATTTCCATTACATCTTTTTATCTTCAAGGCGAAGAAATTAAATGATTGTACCAAGAAAGCACACACACACACACACACACACACACACACATCTACATACATCATATATATATATATATATATATATATATATATATATATATATATATATATATATACTGTATATATATATATATATGTATATATATACTGTATATATAGTGCGTGTGTGGGCGTGAGCGTGTAAACACGCACATTAACTATTCAAGTAATTACTGTTATATTGGCTATTGCCATCATAAGCGTTCGGGCAGCTTGTTTACAGTACTGGTTGAATACTGATGGTTCGGCGACTATTTGCACACATTCGCTAGGGCTTCCGTTGGATATTTAATGCAATTTGTGTTTGTGCGAAATCCAACACCGCGTTTCATTCCCCACCCTCCCATTCTCTCTCTCTCTCTCTCTCTCTCTCTCTCTCTCTCTCTCTCTCTCTCTCCTCTTCTCTGGGTTGTTTTGCATAGAACCCCCACTTCCTCTGAATTTTTACTCTGTTTATAAACTTCATATATTTTTTTTCCTTTCCTTCCAAGATGTTATTCAGGAATCTGTGGAGGGGAAAACTTCGCCAAACGAGGTTTTCGAGGTGATAGTGCCTTGGTAAAAGATCGCAAAAGTTATGAGAGAGAGAGAGAGAGAGAGAGAGAGAGAGAGAGAGAGAGAGAGAATAAGGCTTGGAAAGATGAACTTTATTCTATAAAACTTCGTGTAAAGTTCGTGTAAAGAAATTTGATTCTTTTCCATGTCGTTCCATCATTCCAAGAAGATACAAAGCGTGCTCTGAATATGCAAAAGAGCATAAAGAGTCGAAGTGCTAAAAATATAAATTATTACTTTCCATAGAAAGGACGATATTTAAAATCTACCTCCTTCGTGTATGCTTCTGCAACATCGGTTCCGTCGTCTGTATCTGCCTGTGTGCTTCTGGACTGTTGAGCAGTGTGAATCCCTACTTTGCTTTTTGTATTCTAAGTGCTCGTAAATCATTATTCTCTGAAAAACTGGATCTTCTAGCGTGCTATAGAGTTTTCTGTTTTTCTTGGGTGGGAATGACTTCGTTAATGAATATGAATTGATGTTAGATTGCACTTGTTAGAAATAAGGAAAAACAAAGGTAAATCTATATTATTTTGAAATAAAGAGTCAATTGAATTAGCGCAGCAAGCTGCGCCCCAGTTTTCGAATCCGATTTAGAAAAATTGATTTCTTGCAAACTGCAGCTGTTGTGAAACGACATCCACAACACAGACCAGTGTTTCATCTTAGCAACTCACACTAGGATATGCCCCTAATCGAAAGAACAAAAGTAGAAAGCATCCCCCAACTTGTAATATCTAAGATTCACTGGTGGAGTCTCCACCCCCCCCCTCTCTCTCTCTCTCTCTCTATAGGCATTACTAAGGTTCTTTGCAGCGTCCTTTCGGCCCCCTAGTTGCAACCCTTTCATTCCTTTTACTGTGCCTCAGTTCATATTCTCTTTCTTCCATCTTGCTATCCACCCACTCCTCTTTACTGTCAATTTCAGTTTCAGCGCTGAACGACCTCACAGGACCCAGCGCTTGGCCTTTGGCCTAAATCTTATAATCTCTTCTATTCTATTCTCTCTCTCTCTCTCTCTCTCTCTCTCATTGGCATCCCAGCTGAGTAGTGTATCTCTGGGTGGAAAGGTCAGCCCTTAAGGAATCAATAGGCTATGCAAACAAAACGCCGCTACGACATTCAACTGCTAGGGTTTTGTGGGTCGGGGTCGGTCGATGCTTCAAGAGGCCTTTGAAATACCCAGTGGCATTTCTTGATTCTTTCTTTTTTGTCTCTGGCTCTCTTCTCTCATTTGCGGATGTGGTATCTCATTTATTTATTTTTATTTTCTTGTATCCTTCATGCCAACTCTTTTCTTCTATTTGCTCTGTTCCTTTTTGTTTATTACTTTAAAAGATTGCTACATTGTTTTTTAAGTGTCTTTCCTTCCTCGTATCGCTCGTCTATAGAAGTGATAGGGTATTGTACTCTTTTATACAAAACCACAGTCAGAGTACTAAATATATATATATATATATATATATATATATATATATATATATATATGTGTGTGTATATATATATATGTATGTATATGTATATACAGACATAATACATACACACACACACACAAAACATGCAACTTTCACTGGAGAATTATATACTGTAGTTAAGGTAATTATTTTGCAGCTTTCAAAGTTTTGGTAGCACAGACAAGGCAAGAAGACCCGGAATCGGAGTCGTGAATTAGTATGGCTGTCACAGTTACTACATGACATCGGGTATGAATGCAAGAAATATCCGAATAAGAATTAGGATTAATCACTACTTGCAGCTCCTCCCTTCTCTCTCTCTCTCTGTCTCTCTCTCTCTCTCTCTCTCTCTCTCTCTCTCTCTCTCTCTCTCTCTGTGTGGTACGGATACGCTAAACCCCAGAACTTTTGCCTCTTTCCACCTGTATATTTATTCACTCAACAACGAAGTTTCACCCTTATTAAGAGGAAGAAGAAACTACATTACATGTAAGGATTGACTTCCAATAAACCGAGATGTGACGTTTATCGTTATCAGAGTCCTTTTCAATTAGTGTTTCACTTGAATACCATCCCTGTTTTATTTTTAGTTGCACATCTGTTTTTATGTTTTTTCTCTATCACACACAGATTAATTAAACGGCACTAAACGCCAGCTTTTAATTTAAAATTATAAACAGGATTATAGACATGATGATGCCTTTATTCTTTAGAAATGCACAATAAATAAAATGGACATTGACTAGCAAAGGGGTTTTACATCGTGATAGAATTGGAATAAAAATGAGAATCAGTATAAATTACATAGAAAGGGAGGGTAAGCGACATCAAAAGAATTACGGAAAAATAGTGAAGCAAGAATTGTAAAATGATGAAATAATTATGTAACTCAGTAAAAATTGGACATTCTTTCTAATGAACACCATGTACATTGGAAGCTTGAATTTCTAGGCAGTGGCCGTTGTTGGTTTGTTCCGTATGAATAGAATTCATTTTCTGAATAATAATAATAATAATATTAATAATAATAATAATAATAATATAATAATAATAATAATAATAATATTAATTATTATTATTATTATTATTATTATTATTATTATTATTATTATTATTATTATTATTATTATTATTATTACAGATTCCCCTGAATTACTTCATGTGCAAGACTAAAAGAACAATGAATCCCAGGCCAAGTGTAACCGTATAAACATTACAAAAAAAAAAAAAGACAGGGTACGTGCAGCGGCATATGCTATCTGAAACTCTGGAACTGAATATATAAGTAATTAGGATATTTAAAGTGGCAATTATACGGGAGCCTCTTGAATGATCTGTTACGCTTATAAATGTGATTCAGGCAATTTTCCGCCAATTAATAAGTTATGATAAACTTCCTTTCCGGGTTTAATATGATCTGCTAGATATGTCAGTACAAAGTTCACAGATTCGGTCTTTTCTTGTTTTCACAGTTTGTGGTTTATATATATATATATATATATATATATATATATATATATATATATATATATATATATATATATATATATATATATATATATATATATATATATAGAGAGAGAGAGAGAGAGAGAGAGAGAGAGAGAGAGAGAGAGAGTTTTCACTACGAACCTATATCCGAGCGGGAATTAAATGAAGAAACTTTCACCTTACGTTGCAGGACTTGACCCCTTATATAAATACCTTGGTGAAAAGGACCATAACTATGTATACACCCCCGTAGGGGAATAGTGCCGTCAGTGCACCTCATTCGCTGCACTATAGGCATTACTTGAGGTTCTTTGCAGCACCCCTTCGACCCCTAGGTGCAACCCTTATCATTCCTTTTATTGTATTTCCGTTCATATTCTCTTTCTTCCATCTTATTCTCCACCCTTTCCTAACAATTTTTTCGTAGTGCAACTGCGAGGTTTTCCTCCTGTTACACCTTTCAAACCTTTTAATTTCAATTTCCCTTTCAGTGCTTAATGATCTCATAGGTCACAGCGCTTGGCCTTTGGTCTAATTTTTATATTCTTTTCTATTCAATTTAATGGCAAGGTTACAATTTTAAAAGTTTATTTTGATTTGAATAGCCATTATTTAGAGTGGCTTTTCAAATCAAAATGAATTCGTTGATATAGTAAACTTTTAAAAATTGTAATCTTGCCATCAAATTGTGAAATGGAATGGCATATGAAATTTAGGCCAAAATTAGGTAGTGTATCAAAACAGCATTCTCTTATGTTGCAGATACAGATACGTTACAAATGACGATAATTCTTTCAGAATTTCTAATTGTTAAACTGCACTGGAATTTTGTAAATTGCAAGACCTGACCAGAGACCCTTAAGTGATACTAACCTGAGACAGGCTAGAACTGAAGCACACCTACGGCTTTGCACACACCACTACCAAGGAAAAAGGATGTTTACATTTCTAAGTTATCTACATATTTTGCAACAGGTTATCGGATGATTCCCGAACATAGGCAGAGTACAGTTACTCAACAGTTACTCATGGCAGCAGCAACTTAACACGCTGATTGTAAAGATTGGTTAAGGCACGTAGATTTGTTTGTGCCCGATCGCACATTTATTCTAAGGATGTATGAGCTTCTACTGTAGCTTTTATCACGCACGAACTGTGACAGGGTCTTGCAGTGTCTTCCCGAGATTCTGGTGGGGCGTTGTTTGAGAGGCTTGCATCCTCCTCTAGTGTGATGTCAGTCAGGGTCATTCTCCATAGGTGGAATCCCCGTAGGTGGTTAGTGCCGTCAGAGTACATCTTACAGTGCGATGTAGTCATTACTCACGGTCCATTGCAGCGTTCCTTCGGCCCATAGCTGCAGCCCCTTTCATTCATTTTACTGTACGACCGTTCATATTCTCTTTCTTCAGTTGATTCATAGTGTAACTGCGAGGTTTTCCTCCTGTTACATATTCTCATTTTACTGTCAATATCAGTTTGAATGATCATAGGTCCCAGTGACGGGCACAGATTTGGCCTAAATTCTATATTCTATTCTATTCTCTTCTTTCTATTCTATTCTTCATATATATATATATATATATATATATATATATATATATATATATATATATATATTACTATATATATATATATATATATATATATATATATATATATATATATAGAGAGAGAGAGAGAGAGAGAGAGAGAGAGAGAGAGAGAGAGAGAGAGAGTTTTCACTAGAACCTATATCCGACGGAATTAAATGAAGAAACTTTCACCTTACGTTGCAGGACTTGACCCCTTATATAAATACCTTGGTGAAAAGGACCATAACTATGTATACACCCCGTAGGGAATAGTCCGTCAGTGACTGCACTATAGGCATTACTTGAGGTTCTTTGCAGCACCCTTCGATTTAGGTGCAACCCTTATCATTCCTTTTATTGTATTTCGTTCATATTCTCTTTCTTCCATCTTATTCTCCACCCTTTCCTAACAATTTTTCGTAGTGCAACTGCGAGGTTTTCCTCCTGTTACACCTTTCAAACCTTTTAATTTCAATTTCCTTTCAGTGCTTAATGATCTCATAGGTCACAGCGCTTGGCCTTTGGTCTAAGTTTTATAATTGGTTACAATTTTAAAAGTTTATTTTGATTTGAATAGCCATTATTTAGAGTGGCTTTTCAAATCAAAATGAATTCGTTGATATAGTAAACTTTTAAAAATTGTAATCTTGCCATCAAATTGTGAAATGGAATGGCATATGAAATTTAGGCCAAAAAATTAGGTATCAAAACAGCATTCTCTTATGTTGCAGATACAGATACGTTACAAATGACGATAATTCTTTCAGAGTTTTCTAATTGTTAAACTGCACTGGAATTTTGTAAATTGCAAGACCTGACCAGAGTTTGATACTAACCTGAGACAGGCTAGAACTGAAGCACACCTACGGCTTTGCACACACCACTACCAAGGAAAAAGGATGTTTACATTTCTAAGTTATCTACATATTTTGCAACAGGTTATCGGATGATTCCCGAACATAGGCAGAGTACAGTTACTCAACAGTTACTCAAGCAACAACTTAACACGCTGATTGTAAAGATTGGTTTAGATTTGTTTGTGCCCGATCGCACATTTATTCTAAGGATGACTTCTACTGTAGCTTTTATCACGCACGAACTGTGACAGGGTCTTGCAGAGATTCTGGTGGGGCGTTGTTTGAGAATCCTTAGTGTGATGTCAGTCAGGGTCATTCTCCATAGGTTCTGAGGTGGTTAGTGCCGTCAGAGTACATCTTACAGTGCGATGTAGTCATTACTCACGGTCCATTGCAGCGTTCCTTCGGCCCATAGCTGCAGCCCCTTTCATTCATTTTACTGTACGACCGTTCATATTCTCTTTCTTCAGTTGATTCATAGTGTAACTGCGAGGTTTTCCTCCTGTTACACCTTTCAGACCATTTTACTGTCAATATCAGTTTCGGCACTGAATGACCTCATAGGTCCCAGTGACGGGCACAGATTTGGCCTAAATTCTATATTCTATTCTATTCTCTTCTATTCTATTCTATTCTTCATAGGTGGAAGAATGGAAAGGTGTGACATATCTTGAAGACAACCGGTAGTTAAGGTCTTAGGGTACAAGATAAATCCAGTTTTCATGGGATATCTAAGTTTGATGAGTATCTTTCTTGGGAAAGTTTTCCAGGCTTAATAACAACCAGCGAGTTTTTTATTTAATGACATGGCAAGAAGAAAATTAATAATGTCATTTTCATTCTGATAGCAAAGCTGTTCCATAGGAAGTTGTAATAACGTTTAGAAATAGTGAAATTATTAGTACAAAATTTAAAACGAATCAGAAATGAATCGCAAACGAAAAGAAAATATAAATCTTATAGGAAAAGGCTACGAAACAAGGTCGAACATTATATATATATATATATACATATATATATATATATATATATATATATATATATATATATATATATATTATATACATATATATATAATATATGTGTTTATGTATGTATGTTGTATGTATAGATGGATGGATGGGTGTGTGTGTTTGTGTGTGTGCGTCTTGTAAAGATGCGAGCACAATTCTATGGGCATGATTATCTGCAAAGTGAGCCAGTGTATATATACATTATAAATCGTTCAGTGATGCATTACGTGTTTACCTACACGAGTGTGACAGATTATAAATATGTGTATGTTCTGACATTCGATTGTGAACTGAGTAACGCCCACTATTTTCCATGACGAAAGCGGCATGCTGCTTTGGACTTCTATACGGCCACTGGGCAGAGTTGCTGTCGTGAATATTAAAAGCAAGTGGGAGTAACGTCTCTGGAGATGAGCATCGGTGGGTGGAAGATAAAGGCAAAGGTCATGACCGATATTTCCGTTTGAATGATCTCTTGTTAAAAAAAAAAAGGTGGGTGGGGGTAGGGGAAGGAGAGGCGGCGGGTGGGGCGGGGGGGAGAAGTGACCATAGATCACGGACTTCAAAAACGGTAGAGGGGAATCTATTTCGGTTAAAGTCATCAAGAATTTTTTCCAGTTACTACACTGGAATTGTTACCCGAATTGCTGAAAGCTTGGATTTTTAATTAAGATCAAGTGTGTCAGTAGAGTAGATATGGATCTTATTGTTTGTTTTCTTGATTACATAATCTATAAACGGAGAAGAAAACATTTGTTCCGAAACCGTTTTCTTTCGCATGTCTTTAAATCAAACTCCTTCCACGCTCACACTCTTATTTGAAAATGAGTATGGTGAGCGTCAAAGTATGTTAGTACGTCGTAGAAGCGTCATATCATGAGATCAGCTTCAGGAGACTGGGTATGGGTATTAGATGCTGCACGTACGGAACCTTTCTTAACAGCTTCCTCATATTTATCGAGGATTGGCCATCTTTGTGTGTGTTGATATTGTTCTCTTATCCGGGTAGGCTCTTGCATAACGCACCGTTCTTGAAAGGCAAGGTTGTCACTATTTAAGAAGTGGGGTTCATTATTACACTTTCCTCGCTAATCCTCGCTAAATACGAGATTAATTTGATCAGCGGCGCCCTCCTTTTCTTTAGCAGAACGGAACTGTGATCTGTCACCCAACAACGGTCACTGCCCTTATTAGCAAATATATGCCGATAGTTTTTACGTAAAACTACTCCAGTTACCGCATACTCTTAAATATCCTGCAACCTGACAGTAAAAGGAATATTGATGCAACAATTACAGAAACCATTGAGTATTTTCTTTGCCATTTTCTCGGGCGAAACCCTTCCATTAAACTCGAACTCAATATTTCATGGCATCCCTGACGAACTCTGAACATATGAGATCGCTGAGGAATGTAACGCGCAGAAACCGTGTGTTGTGTTGATGTATTAAGTAAAAAAGGAAGAAAGAGCGTTGGTTTCACAATAGCAAAATTATATCGTCCGGTACAGGGTTAAATTTTCAGAAGTTGAGATAATTTAAGACTAACGAAAAGAGAAGGTTAACAGCGTGAATCTAAAGAGTAGAAATGAGAAGGCCAGAAATAAAAGAGGGATAGGGTGGAGTAAGCATTGATTTCTGCAATCGATTGATTTCGATTGAATATTTCATAGAGAAGCCACAGCGTTGGCAGGACAAGCCAAGGACATAATGTGATTCTCTCTCTCTCTCTCTCTCTCTCTCTCTCTCTCTCTCTCTCTCTCTCTCTAATGGATTAAATGGTTGTACCCTGTGCATTAAATTGAATGTTTGTTCTCCATATCATGGGCTGTATTTGTTTTATCTTCCCTTGAGTCCTGCGATATCTGCTTCACTGCGAAGCTGGAGGTCAGTCGTACGCCATAAGAGAGATCTATAAAAAAAGCCCTTGTTTGCGCATCATTTCTTTGGCCTGTGTTTGCTGTCTCGCAGGTGCCACGCACATTTGTCTTCTTGTAATCGTCGTTTTTCCCATTTTCTCACCTTTCTTTGTTTGAGATTCTATTATTGTCCGATCTCTGCAATGGCTTTTTTTTTTATCTTTGTTTGCTAGTGCTCTGGTCATTTTTTTTTCTTTTTGTACACCTCGGCTTTTGTTCGTTTCGATGTATTATCCTTATTATCTTGTCTTTGTCTTTTGCCAGATGATGTTTCGCCATTATTATCCTGCCTTTGATCGAGTGACGTTTTTCAGTCTTTTTCATGTTTTTGACTGATGTCTGTTGGTCTCATTGTATCCTTTACCTTTGTCGCCTTTCTTCAATAACGTGCCCTGCTGTTACATAAACTCTTCACCAAATACTAAGTATAGGTAATCCATTCACGTTCCTAATCCAGTAAATGAGCATGCTATTGGATTCCTTATGTTTACTATATCTCCATAGATCCGATTTATTGAATATTTGTGTCTGCGCATGCTTCTGTGTGTATGTCTGTCAGTCTGAGTCTGTCTGTCTCTTTGTGACTAGGAAATAGCTCCGCGAGTGTAATGGGAAAGCCCTCCCAAGTAGTCCTTCGCCTTAGCTTTGATTTAGTATGGCAGCTGTAGGTTCATAGAGAGAGAGAGAGAGAGAGAGAGAGAGAGAGAGAGAGAGAGAGAGAGAGGAGGGGGGAGCGGTCTCTCTAATTATGTAATTCTTCAGAGCGAGCATTAAATTCCTGCCTTGATGACGATGAAAACAGAATAAACAAGTCTGCGAGGAAGAGAATGGATTTAAATATCCCTGGAATGACGTCGAAAATTACAAGCTGAAGCGATTGATTGAGACTGAAACTGTCTTTATTTTAAATTAAAGTTGGAATGTTGACTTGAATTAAGTCTTAGGAATGACTTGCTGAACAGTGATTAAATGATGGAGGTGAGCGTATGATTAAATTCAAAGTGGCGATGTTCATTGCTCAAAATGAAAAGTATATTGTAAATCGTGAAAGGCCTAAAGACGGGTCGTTTCGTTGGTTGGAAATCTGTTATAAGGTAAAAAGTAAGCACTAATAGTCTCTGAAACTGTTTCACCAGTTTCCCTTTACCTGACGACTTGCTGGATAATTAAAAAACACACAGGCACCACAATAAATTTACATAACAGAAATTATCCGCATATTTGCTGCTAACGGGAATGACTGCTGTTTTGTGATTGAAGCTGAGGACAAGAATGGCACCGCTGATCAAATTAATCTCGGGCTTTGCGAGGAACTTGTATTAATGGACCTTTCCATTCATATAATGACAACCTTGCCTTTCAGAAGGCGAAAGGAAGTGTAAAAGGATGTTTTATGGGATGTAAAATATGGCGTATATGATCTTTAAAGATGTTTGTGAGGTTTTAAAAATTATTCGTTAATTTTGAAATGTAGTTCTTGACAGGTCGTCAAAAAAAAAAAAAAATGAATTTTTACAGCCGATCGCCTGGAGCGAGCGAACAGTAGAACCATTTTCTGCAATAAGTGAGAACGGAAAATGAAGTGATGACATTAATCCAGGACTGAAATCAAGTTGTTTGGATAAAAGAGAGTAAACAGAAGAGGCGAGGGAGGGTGAAACCTGTCGTGCCTGAAACTACGTAGTTGTCATTCTGGTTTTTCCACCGAAGACTAACTTTTGCTTATTGGCAGGGACAGGTAGTAAGTCTAGTGTATACGCATATCCACCTTAACCACCTAACTGCACAAACACACACACACACAAACACACAAAAACACACACTCTCCTACTGAAACGATGATATCCCCCACGTAAATACACTGACTCACAGACGTACCGATTCACACACACGTACACACCTGCCCTTCCACATGAAAGCAAAATCGTATGCACACTTAAAGACGCTCACACATATACACATACTGTACGTGTACTAGCATACGCACATTAGTGGCTAGGACGAGCATTCACACCCAGAGAAATATTTCATAAGAAAACGCGCCTTGAGTCATTTTTAAAAGAAGTATGAAATATGACTCTAAGACCAATTACGTTGTTACGGAATGCCGACGACGGTTTAGTCACGCGTTGCGATATTTATTCGTGTTTATTTTAGCAAGTTGCAGTCGTAAGTTGCCCTCGATTGCCAGTTGTTCTCATCGAAATCAATATTCATTGCCATTCATTCGTCTCTTTCCAGCAGATGTCTCCTCAGAACTGCAGACATTGTACGGTATGGCAGGGTTTCCAGCTTGATTCTCGGAGCTTTCCGTCAATTTCCGTTGCGTCGATACCTCCCATGAAGTAGCCACTTTTCCGTAAGAAGTAATGGGCTTGAGATATTTCGTTTATTTCCAAGAACGCACGAGCATTTATTGTTGTCTGGTTGGGAAGCTTTCTTAGAATGACCACATGTTTACATAAACATAACGATTATCATGTGCTCAGAACTATGATAAATTTTTTGCTTGGATTGTTATATTTACTTGTGAGCGATACTATTCTTTCCCATAAAATGAAATCACGAGTTTCTTAGGAAGTGATGTAGCGTGGTTCTTGTAAAATATAAAGGAAAATTTCCCAGTTAAGAGTAAAGTTATTTCCTCCCAACGTAAATAGATCCCATCAAAACCTACGAATTATCTTGGTGACAGGAACCTAGCGTCCGACAAATAACTGGCAGGCTGGCCAGCGTGATGATGACCGTCCATGTGCCTCGGCTGGAGGTATGCATATTTACCTCGGTCTTTCGAATACCTGTCACAAATGCCCCGCCCACGCTCTTAGCATTACAATGCCAGAGCCGCCAGTCAGTGGCTGTTATTTTCTATTTATCCTCTATTTTTAGTCACTGCAACTGACGATTTCCTCTGACTTATGACGTTTTAAGTATTTTGTAGCTTTGCAAATCAGTAGGTTATTTTAACTTTTCCAATTTCGCTCCGTATTTCTGGAGGCTTTGTTCATACTAGTTTTATATTTTGACATCTGAATCATGTCAGGTTTTGATGTTTTTACCCCCGCCAACGAAGCTGGAAGGAACAACAACAACAACCCCCCCCCCCCGCCCCTGCCCACAAACTTGTCACTGTGTGTTAACCTCCGTAGGGGGGTGGTACTGTCAGTGCACCTCACGCGGTGCACTGTAGGTCTTACGGAAGGTTCTTTGCAGCGTCCCTTCGGCCCTAGCTGCAGCCCCTTTCATTCTTTTGCTGTATCTCCGTTCATATTTTCTTTCTTCCCTCTTAATTTTCACCCTCTTCTTACAATTATTCGACATTATTTTCAGCGCTGAATTACCTCATAGGCCCTTGGCTTAATTTTTATATTCCAATTCCAATTCCAGCTGTGTTACCATGATATATCTTGAACTTGAAAATAGAAATTTATGGATAAGTAACCTTCTGTGCTGCAAGTTTGTTGCCTTGGAAGTTATCTCTGCTCAGAGCTGATTTCTCTCGAAAGTTAATCATTGAGAGAGGGTCGCCTGATGAATGTATCGGCCAGATTTCAGCAAATTGTGATCTCCCGATTTCTTTAGATATCCTGCAAACACACACACACATACAATACACAATATTTTCAGCGGTTTAAATGTTCCGTAGTCGGCTTCATATTCGAGTTGCTTGGTGGGAGGTGGTGTTGTTTTCAGTGTGTCGTGGTTCCTCGACCTTCGTAGTTGGTTATTTCTATTGAATATCCCAAAAATTTATGTTTTCTTCGTGAACGGAAACCCTTCGTCGTTATTTTCATGCAGATTGAGTATTTGTAACTTATCCTGTCCTAATAACGTTTGTACATCTTTTAATGCATTTTCAAAGCTGTAACCATTGCTTAGACATTCATAGAGATTTTCCTTCATTATATTTTAAACTTTTTATTTTTATTTTCCTTCAGCTACCAGGGTTTTTAGATTTTTATTTAGAGGATACAGTCACTTACTTAGAAAATAAACAGTGAAAAAGAAATTAATTTCGTAAGAAAATAAACCGTGAAAAATAAATTAATTTCGTAAGGAAATGAAAAGTGAAAAAGACATTAATTTCATAAGAACATGAACTGAGAAAAATGATTTCATCAAAAAATAAACAGTGAAAAACAAGTTAATTTCTTAAAAAAAATAAACAGTGATAAATAAATTAATTTCATAAGAAAATGAACACTGAAAAAGAAATTAATTCCTTAGGCCTTATCTAATGATCTTCAAGTGAACGGTTTCAAGGTGAAACCTAGAAGGTCTTACGTAATGGGGGTCATCACTGTCTGATAGAAGGAGGTTTTGTCCAAAGCTCAATCAAGATTATAAGAGCACCAGCCTCTCTCTCTCTCTCTCTCTCTCTCTCTCTCTCTCTCTCTCTCTCTCTCTCTCTCTCTCTCTCTCTCTCTCTCGCGAGTTACAGGGTCCGATGATGCCGACGGTAATTTAGGATGTGTGGCTTTGTGCTATTTAGTTCACTATTTTCCTCTTTCGTAGCTGTAAATTTTAAAACGTTCTTTATAGCCATAACCGTGAGCTGCCAAGTCATTCAAGAGCTATTGCATCATCTGGTTTTCTACTTTTGTTGGTTTTGATGCTCTCGTGTGACCGTCGTCATTACCATTGCCATTCACATGTTGCGCCCATTTTTGTTCGCTAGTTATTAGGAAGTATGTTTTCGTTTGTTATTATCATGATGTTCTTAAGAGTTAGTGAAGGATGCTTTCTTCTTAGGGCCTGCTGATCTGAGATATCCGACGTCTCGAGTGAAATTTGTTCATGAAAGATGACTGAACAGGAAAAAAATTATGTAATATTTCTTTTTTCTCTCAGCGCCGATATACGCCGGCAGACGCCAGAATCGAGTCCCTAAGTTTGATGTCTGGACTAATCAGTTTTTTAGACCGAAGCCAAGCTCTCTCTCTCTCTCTCTCTCTCTCTCTCTCTCTCTCTCTCTCTCTCTCTCTCTCTCTCTCTCTTCTTCACCGCACACGTCTTCGTCGTCGGTCTCATCGCGTATTTAAGGAAAAAACAGAAAGGTCGGGGGAAGGGGGCCGAGTCTCTGTACCACAAGAGCTCTTCCCCTTCTTCGTTCTCTCAGCCGAGACCCTAAGGCTAACAACATCTCGAACAAAACGGCAGATAAACGAAGGAGAGATACGTCGTTAAAGGAGCTTTCGTGGAGAGTTTACATGTCTTGTATCTTGATCTTTGCTATCTATTTTTAATGCACTGTCCTAGGATGGGGTGGGGGAGGGGCGGGGGGTTTTGGGAAGGAAAGGCTGCAGGAAGGGTGGTGGACCGTATCTAATCTCTTTTGAGATCGGAATCCACAAGAAGAGAAGTTGCTTGAATTGCGCTTGAATTGTTTATCCTCGACGCTGGTATGATCTTAGGGTTGATTTATCTGCGGTTCTTTCCTAAATTAGTTTGAATTGACTTCGTAAGCGATTTTTTTCTCATTGTGTGATAACGACTTTGATTGCCTTATCAGCGGATGCGCATGCTTAACTTTGATTATTCTCTTATCCATCGTATATTTATAATAAGGATGATTTTCTCCCTTACGAACTAGAAAAAATGTACACTTATCGTTATACGAACAATTTGAATCAAAGATAGGGAGCCTTCAAATGAGATTAACCGTTGGCAATAAGCGTGGTTTTTAAAAAGTTGGGGGAAAAATTCTTTATGACGAGAAAGTAGCTTTCTTAGTCATTTGATTTTGACTTTTCATCATCGCCTGCAAATCGTACAACAAAACTCATGCAAATTATATTCTTTAAATCTTCTACGGCAAATTTACAGCTCATACAGACCCCTCATGCGGACGTCGATTGTTTACGATGTCATCATCCCTGTCACGCAGTATTAACGTAATTAGTGAAAGCTGTTGAGTTCAGAAGTGTACGGTCAATTAATGTCGTTTTGAACACAGCCGGAGACTCGATGCGTTGTGGGTGTTGTAATCGACGGAACCCGTCAAATGATATTTGAGTTACGAGTCCTTGCAGAATTAAACCGTAGAGTTGTTGGATTTCTTCTTTTAAAAAGGTTTGGATTCATTATCCCGTTTAAGACTTCAGATTACATTTTATCTCGGGTAGGCTGTGTCCACTGATATGAAGACTAATAAAACTGTTCTGTAAACTGATATCTCTTTATCCCTAAAATGTCATGTATTTGGTGACTTATTGGCTGTTTTTCCTATAATTTTGATGCGCCCTGGTAATATAGTTTGGTGTGATTGTAATACAAATGAAAATCGTTATTGTTTATGGCGCTCAAGTTTTTTTTTTACTCCTGATAGAGTAACAGGTCTACCCCAAAGCCAAATCAAAAAGTCCTTCAAAAGAAGGCATCGTGCTTACCCCATACAAAAATGGGAATAAAAGCACGTTAAAAGAAGAAGAAGAAGAAGAAGAAGAGTAACATGAGAATAATCATGAGAATTTAGTCAGCAGCAAAAACCTACGATATATTCTGTAGCCCCCTATCTGTCTGAGGTCTGTCACCATTAGTGGGAGTGTGATGTCCTGGGTTTGTTTTCTTATAAACTGGTGCCCAAGGTAGATAAAGAGGTTTTAACACACATATATAAACATACATACATACACACACACATATGTGTGTGTGTTTTGGTAAGAATATTAATAAAATATTAATAGTCTGTTGCCACGCCTTGTAACTGTACAGTCTTGTGTTATTCGCTCATCAGTCTCGCGGGCGCCATGAATGCTTGTTTCAGTACTTACGTGTTTTGATGTCAGCTCCGTTCTCTTAGGAACTGAGAAAATTCTTTTCTCTTGAGATTTAGTACTTGTCAGCATCTTTGAACATTGACCCGAAAGGATGCGCCTTCCACCGGAAGTCCGGTAGTGGAGTGTGTGAACGTCGAATTTGTTGGTAGGTTCGTTCCAAATGGGAGGGGCGAGCGAGTCGAAGATTATGATTTAGTATATACAGGTGAATCATTAAGACACGAGCTTTTGTTTGTGTGACGTGTGTGTGTTTCTGGTGAACCTTTTTACTACCGCTATTGAGGTAAGCTTACACTTTGGTACCCAAGTGGACATTTGATTTTTGTGTCTAACCTCTGTTACTTATAATATCATTTATGTCTGATATATTATGTTTTTCCCGTTTTATTTAGTTTATGCCTCGGGTCTTAATGGCCATATTTTAGTGTTGATTTTACGGACTGATTTTCTCTCTGTTCTGCAGATGTCTCGCTTAAGGTCACGAGACTGAGGGAAATTTTTGACAGACATGTTGACCTCGGTCATTGTAGGCTAATTTTGACTTTGGGGAGAACAGGGTTAATTAAAGTCAGTGTTTAATTTTGTTTTTGTTTGAAGTCAGGGATGATATTACCCTATACTTTGCTTAATCCCATCTACCTATTCATTATGTTAGTTTTGTTGAGTTAAACTATATTTCTGTAAGTTCGATAGTCTCCTTTACGAACCTAGCTAATCCTAGGTAAAAGTGAGAGTATGGGAATAGTTGATCATAGAAAACTTGAGATTCCATCTAGGACTGAAAGAGGATGCCGGATGGAGGTAAGTTTCTCTCATCTTTTGGGCTTTAGATTAAAGGAGGAGGGTAAAACACACACACACACACACACACATACATACATATATAATATGTATAAAGGAGGAACAGGATAGCCAGAAGACGTGGTAACATTGCAGACATTTTAGAATAGAAGAGAGGCACAGCCGGGCTTTCGGGAATACATGACTTTTCCCATCATCAGGGTCACTTATCTCTAGAATGACATAAAAAATAAAGAGAAACAGTAAGAAAACTATACAGAATTACTGCATCTAAAAGTACTAAAACAGCTATAATTGCCAACACTTTAAAATACATGCTAATATAAAGTAAAAATGGGACATAAAAGCCCCCAAGTTAACTGCAAATCGAAACTGACTAAAGAACAATGACACTAAGTAATATGAGATAATGTACTAAAGAGAAATCGTAAAAAAAAAATCACTGAGCAGATAGATACTGAGAGAGAGAGAGGGAGAGAGAAAAAACGAATATTCAAAATAATGATAATGATAAAGCAGTACAAAATACCGGAGAATCTACTGTTCATGTCGTGGTTAAATGACGACTGGGGCGCGACTCCACGCGAGTTAGAAGACTGCGAATGGAAGAGAGTGAAGTGGTGCGGAAAAAAAGCAAACTGTGCAATGAACAATGGAATTGAGGTAGATTGGTTATTGAGTGTTGGTGATTGTTGTTTAATATGGAGTGACTCTAAAAAGGGAAACGAATGGCAGTTTTTGTTTGTTCGAGTATTTGAAAATAACTGGGTTGTATGTGACGGTGGCAGGATATGGAATGAAGTCTAATGGCACTATTTTTTTTTTAAGCTAAGCCTGTACGATGGCTGACACCCCTACGAGAGTCGATGCGCTCCTTAAGTAGGGGCTTGGTACATCCCACGTAAGTCCCAAAATTACATTTAGGAAAATTAAACTTGTAAACTATGCTGGTACGCATCAACTCTGGGAGGGTGTCTTTAAAGCAAAACAGTCTTCCAATTGTATGAGGGTTATTAAAAGTAAATCTGAAGTCAACATATGGATACAGATGGCTCAAGAGTGACAATAATTTACTTTTGATTATGAAAGAATTATTAGTGAAGGGTAGAGAAACATACATTATAATTTTGGGAACGGTGCAAACTACAGTTTTTGGCTTAAAAATAAAAATTCTTTAATGATTTTATTGAACATGTTCAAGGGATAGCAAATATTCTTAAAATACATCTCTAAAAACCTAACTTACAGTTCAAAGTTATTCCAGTTGGAGGAAAGGGAAAAGGCTCGATGAATCAGGTTCTACAAGAATTAGCCTTGAAAACAAGGGGACAGTAACTAAAAAAGTTTAACCCAAGGGTGGAAAACGTTTTCTTTCTAAAAATGCCAGTCACAAAATTTCCGTCAGAACGAGATACCAAAATATCTAAAAAGAAAATGCGGCCATTACGTTCTTTTTCCATAGTAAAAGTAATATTAACATAAAAACAACTGGGCTGGACATTCTTCAGTAAAAAGTAAAAACGTGTCATCTACTTATCGTCTCTAAAATATTGGTTTGAAACTATCTGGGCACTGATTAAAGAATTGTTTTCTAAATGATTCATAAAAATAATAGCGAAAGAAGGTCCTAAGGGGGAGCCCATGACCATGCCATCTATTTGCTTATAAACTTTCCCATTAAAAATAAAATGTGTACCAATGACCGAGAGTTACAAGAGTTATTTAAAATTATTTCCGGTAAAACCGTGGTAAATGGTATTCGGGGAAGGGAATGACATTCCGAGGATAATATCAACGGTTTCGAAAACGGGGACATTAGTAAATAGGGACTGACCATCAAAACTAACCATAAATTTATGTGAATTTTGCTCAAGAATATCAGGGACAAAAGAAGAATTATTTTGCAGGGTGAAATGATTACTCGTGATATGACTGAGAAGGGGAACAAGGTACTTAGCTATTTCGAAATTAGGTGAGTTGTAAGCGGCAAGTATTGGCCGAAGGGGAATGCCATTCTTGTGAACTTCAGGTAGTCCATAATGTAGCAAAAGAAGATCCTGAATTGAAAAGAGAATTATAGGTGCTTTCAGAAATAGCAGAGTTATCTTTAAGCTGCTTCAAAATACAATTTATTTTATCTTCAGTTTCGAAAATGGTACTAAATTCAGGAGCACCTACTTCAGAGAATTTACTGGAGTCGGACAAAATGCTTTCATGTTTTCAGTGTAATCATCGTGGTTCAGTAGAACTACACTTTACCTTTATCTGGTCGGCAAATTATGAGGTCATTTCTATTAGCAAGTTTCTTCAAAATCTGAAAATCTTCATGCTTGAAAAACGGAACCAATTTGTAGTTTTTAGACTGGAGAAAGTTTTATGAGCCAAGTTCTGCATGGACTGCGGTGCCTTTTCAAGATTAATATGAGAAGGTAACAACCGAATATTATGGAAGAACGCTTCGAACGCGAGGAAAAAATCACAGTATTTGGGTTTAAAATTAGGTAAACAAAAATCCAAGCCTAGTGCTAAAAGACGTCTTTTTTTTGATAGTGCATAACTAGAGTACTTAAAATTGACACTATTTGGGTCAGTGAACTTAGGTTGGTGAATACCTAGTTTAAGTAATTAACGTTCATGTACTTTGGTGATATTGGTTACACATCTGTTAATGGTTCTGTTCAGTAGACTTTTAACGAAGTATCCATCGAGAAGCGAAAGTGTTCCATACAATGAAGAAGAAGGAGATTTCACTAATGAAGACAATTTCCTTATAGATTTCATTTTGGAGGCAATTTCTATATCCAGAAGAGAACGTGTAGTGCTTTGGTAGAATTCAGAATTATACAGTGATGACCGGTAGAGTTTGAATCTCTCAAAATTAGGAACGATATCACTCATTTTACAGTACAGTAGAAACACATGGTCCAGTTGTGCCTTCTTCCATCTCCGAGTGGAGGATTCAAGTTTTGGATGAGTGCGTAGAGTGGATCCATCATACTCGTATTTATGGCGCAGATAGCTGGTTATGTTGTCGTTTCTAGAAAACTTTAATTTAAGGAGGAACAGGATAGCCAGAAGACGTGGTAACATTGCAGACATTATTATTTCTTAGATCATATAATCGGTTACAATTTCTGTCAAAACTAAAAAGTATAAAATAAAAAAATATAAAAAAATTTTTAAAACACGCTTTTATTAAAATGCACTAAAAAGTAAAAAATCGTTTTTTGAGACACCAGGATTTTCTTACAATTAATCATGTCTACAAAAATAAAAGCGTGGTCCCCAAACATGGAAGGAAATGCTGCAAGAATTAAAAAATATATATTTCTTTTCTTGTACCATTTCTTTCCATGTTTGGGGTCGACGCTTATATTTTTGTAGACATGATTAATTGTAATAAAATCCTGGTGTGTCTCAAAAAATATTTTTTACTTTTTGGTGCATTTTAACAAAAGCGTGTTTTAATTTTTTTTTTTTTTTTGTAGATGAGGTGACTTAGCATTAATAGATTCAAGTAAATGGATAAGGGACAAATGTATCATATTAATCCACTTTGAACTCTATGTAAACTGACTAAATTCTAAATCGTTGTGGTTTAATATGTGGGGTTATTTCAACGCCGAATGTGCCACTCTTCGTTTTATGAATTAAGATATCTTCAACCCAACCAGCCAGAAAGTATGAATGGATGTCTGATAAAGGCGCCGCCACAAGGACACATTTTTGGGGGTATTTTTGCAGCATAACGCCTAACTTTCCACAAAGTAGCTAGCACGGTTGGCAAAACTCAAGTGGCGCCTGGTTGTCACTTCTAGCCAAAGTTTGGCAACTTTATGGCGACAGAACATAAGAAATGGCTGTCCAAAATGTTGCAAACTTACGGTAGAAAGAAAAAGTATGCAAATTACGGTGGAAGGATTACGTAACACACTCCAGGAACAAAATTGCCCTAAGTGACAGATAAACACCAATTATTTTCAGGCGCAGAGCCAGACAATGTCTAAGGCATGCAGGACACCGTCTACTGTAAATCTACGGTCAACTAACAACTGTTCTCAGCGGGTGATGTTCGATTCATTAATATTTTCACAAAATGGGTAATTTAAGTGTTTATACTCTGTTAAATGCATATACGAAAGGCACTTGAATGAAGAAGCAGTACTTGTGTGACAGCTTTAGAATCTACTGGTGCCAGTATTTGTGGCAGGGCATCTTAAGACGCCCAAGAAATCTACCATGTGGCACAATCCTAATGATGATTTACAAATCAAATAAATGTAAATGTCAGCCAACTGCGAGTCCGGAAGTGATTGCAAGTCACTCAACTTAGGTCCTCAGAAAATGCCCAGAAGTTCGCTTTTTCAATATACCATTCCTTATTCTTCCAGTTTAGAAAATTAACATCATCTGAGAAGACCAACTTTGTCAGTAAATCGATTTTTTTTTTTCAAGAAAGCTTCGAATAGAGTTGCCTAACAGTGGCTGCCAGGCTAACTGTTAAGATGGTGTTGCCTAAAAGTCACGGAACAAATCCCACTTGCATCACCCTCTCCATAGGGACCCGTCTGCTCCTGTCCCCCGCCCCCAAGGAAAGTGCTTCTCAGTTTTTTCTTTTGGTTGTGTTATAACAAGGCGATGTTAAACAAGCACCTTTCGGTTTTTCATCCATATTTCTAGTCTGGGACGTACTATGCCTTGTTTAGATATTACTATACAGATACTTCTAGTAAGGGTCACTAGGAAGTTCTTTGTGACGACTGTATTTATTTGATTGGTTTTTAATGCTCGCCTCTTGGAAGAATTTGGGTTTTGCACGTGTCTTTTGGCCCGTTTTATGAAGTTACACAGTAGATCATCGAACATGTTATGTATTGTGTATCCATTACCTTTATGCCTCGGGTGTACTATGACTTTGTTTTATAATACTCCGTTTGTTTGTTATTCAACTTACTCAAGAGGACAGGTTGCTGGTTTTTTTGGTAAACAATCCAGGTTTACAGTGCTGAGAATTATGGAACACTTCTGAACAAGTAAATCCTTAAGAGTCTAGTCCCCAGTATTATTATTGGCAGTGAGAAACGAAAATGTCACATACCAAATTTCAGAATACACGTCAGTGTGATTTTAATAACACAGTGGCATTCTCCGGAATAAGGTCCTCATGTATCACAAAAATAGCAAAAGAACAAATTTCACGCGTCCAATCTTTCCAGCCACTGCCCTGGAAGTACTGCCAAGCATCCAGGCGTAAAAAGGTGAAGAGGTTCTCGTTGACGAGATTGAGTGTATCGTCTGCCATTTCTCGCGAAGCCATCGTTAGGGCTCATCTCATCTAGTGCGACACCTCTTAGGTTCTCCAGGCTCGTGACCTTTCGGATGGCTTTCCATTCAGGAGAGTTAATGAAGAGAGACTTCGCACTTTAGGACGGTTGCGCCTTTTGCTAATTTCTCTCGGCGTCTTCACAGGTCGTCTTTCACGCGCGGAGGGAAGTCCTGAGAATTATCAGGAAGGAAGGATGGCCAGACATCTTATCGAAATAACCCAAGTTGTTTTGCAGCTTTAGACGCTCTCTCTCTCTCTCTCTCTCTCTCTCTCTCTCTCTCTCTCTCTCTCTCTCTCTCTCTGTGCTAAACTTTTATTGCCTCATTTTCCTCGCATTTCATCGTAGTATACTTTGTATCATTAACTCACGAGGTCTGTTTTGAAATGGCTAGCCATATCTCTGTCATAACAACGAGCGCGTATGTTGCTGCTAAATGGCCACTTCCGTGAATAGCGTCAAGTTAGCCAGGAGACTCTCTTGTGATTAATTAATTTGCAAATGTTTGTTTACTTGAGCTTACGATTGTCGAAATAGTTTATTGCATGAACAGTTCGTAAATATCAACTACTTTTCTTCAAGCAAAGGACAACATTTACAAGAACTTTTAAATAATGAAGATTGTTCACTGTGATCAGTGCGCGAGTCACTGGAGGTTTTATGAATGGTTAAAAAGATAAGTAGATGATGAGCAGTCACCGGACAACGATTCACCTACTAGAAGGCCATCGGCGTCCTCTGACAAGGCTTTTGTAGTACGAGTTCGTGACATCATGTTATCTGATAGTCGCATGACAGTTTTGGAAGGAATAACAGCACGTCACAACAGGATTATGTCATGCCATTCTGAATGAAGAATTAGGAATGAAATCTTTTTCTTTAACCCAGGACTCAAGAAGAGAAGAATTCATTCATGTCAATCTGCCGGGAACGTTTTGACCGCTTTAATAACGATGAAAGCCTCTTGTCAGACGCAACAAGCGACGATGAGAAGTGAGTTACTGACATAACATCGACATAAAAAGAGATTCGGCATGACAGTTGCTTGGAAACATTCTCCATGACTGACCAAAGCACGGCGCGTCAGGTTGCATGTAAAAGCCATGATAACGAGTTCTTTTTCACTTGAATTTTGTGTGCAACTTGCATCCTTACTTGAGGGATAAACTGTTAATTGTTGGAATTATCTCGAAGTGCTGATTCGTCCAAGAGAAAATTTTACTATAAAAAGATTCGAGTTGTCGGAAAACATTTTTTCATTTCTCCCTCAAGAAAACGCACTTGCCCGGTCATCGCTTTTGAAAGCCTGTAATTTCTAGCCGGCCCACTCCTCCTGCTTTGTGCTGAAGTTCGTTCATATTTTTGTAAAACTATATATATATATATATATATATATATATATATATATATATATATATATATATATATATATATATATATATATATATATATATATATATATATATATATATATATATATATATATATATATGCATGTATGTATGTATATGTATATATGTATATGTGTATATATGTATATATGTATATATATATATATATATATATATATATATATATATATATATATATATATATATATATATATATATATATATAAATTTCTGACTCACGTCGGGATCGAACCCAGGTCTCTCAGGTGGAAAGCAAGTTTAGGGCGTTACCCACTGGGCCATACAAGTCTAAGTTAGCTTGCCCAGGTAATTCCTTAGGTGCAGTTGCTCTCAGGTTCCAACTTCTTTTAGACTTGTATGGCCCAGTGGGTAACGCCCTTGCTTTCCACCTGAGAGACCTGGGTTCGATCCCGACGTGAGTCAGAAATTTATTTCTGTTCCACACGTGATTGTGTGTTGATGATTTCTATATATATATATATATATATATATATATATATATATATATATATATATATATATATATATATATATATATATATATGTGTGTGTGTGTGTTTAGATAGTATAGAGAGTGAGTCATGTCATTAAATTAAAATTAACTACTACATTGTTGCCCAAAGAAGTGCCAGTAACTCGGTATTCTTATATGCCATATCCCAAGACAGAGGAGCTCTAATGAATCTTTTGTGGTAGGAAATAAACCTAAATTGCGTATGGGCCTCTATGTCTTGGGGCCAATGGAAAACACTTACGTCGGGTCAGTTGATTCATTGGAGACTGCTGTCCTGGGAAGTGCCGAAGGTTTGGGTACAGAGATTTTGCACCTGAGGAGAGGAGAGCCTACTAAAGGGTTGCAGATCCCATAATGAAAGAGAATGCCCGATGAATGGCAGATGAACTTCTTCTGGGGCTGATGGCAGTCATACTTTTCACTCTCATTCCTCTTTCATGATGGGAAAAGAAATTAATATAGTATCCTTGCCTTTTTGTGCTGTGTGAGAGGAACCAAATGGTCGGGGCATGTGGTTTGCAACCCTGTAGCTTGTGTAGATATTGCAAAAACAAGAGAAAAAATCAAATAATAAATCTCTGATGTTCTGAAGTTTTGCGGGGATGTGGTACAGAGGTAACGAAATGTATGACTGCTAATTCGTTTAAGGAGAAATAGCTCGATGTTTTGGCACCTTAAGTTGCAAAGATGAAAGGGCAGTGTTGCCAAGAATTGGAAAGACAAAAGTGATTTTGTTTGGGGTAGCTGGAAGATGTAGATCTGGGGAAGGGAATGGTGTCTAGTGTCAGAAGGTCTCTGGGGAAGAGTAAAATCATGTAAATGTGTTAGTTCAAGGATTGTATGGTAAGACTGAGTGTGGCAGAGTTCAAGGATTGTATGGTAAGACTGAGTGTGGCAGGAGAAAAACTTGGTAGTGAGTATATTTGATCCAGGAAGGGAAAAGAATGAGGACGTAAGAGAATCCTTTTGACAGAGTCTGAAGCTGCTCTTGGCCGAGCTTCGGGAATGTAAGAGGGTAGTGTGCCCTGTAAATATGAAATTTCTGTAAAAATGAAATTTCTTGGGTAAATGAGAATGGAGAAAGACGTGTGGAAATGTGTTGGGAATGGGGTTTGATTTTAGTAAACACTTTTTCCAGAAAGGGATATTTATAAGTTAACTTGGGAAAGAGAAAATGGTGAGGAAAAGAGCGTGTTATGTCATTTTTAGTACAGAGCAGATGTTGATGGGTGGGATAGTGAGGAGTGGCTGGGATTATATCAGGTTAATGTATGAGCGAAGCAGAAATTAAAAGAGAAATAAAGAGTGAATGTAAATGTAATTAAGACAGATGGGCTGGGTAAGAAGAAAGTAAGAAGAACTTGTAATGAGACAGTAGATGAATATGGGATAAAGTTACAAATACATATGTAAATGAGTATATCGGCAGTTTGGTAAATTCCAAATGTGTTTAATACAGAAGAGCTGGAAAAGGGAATAAAAGCAGTAAGTGGTGGAATGGGACAATGAAAAGATTATTTATGATACAGTTGCATCACAGATAAAATTTTGTAAAGGCATAACGAGGATGGATAGAGTGGTCAGGAAGAAAGTGAGAAGAAAAAGCAGGCAAGTAATAAAAATACATAAGATAAATTGAACTTTAGAGACAATAAAAAGTTGATTTGCTGGGAAATAAAGACATAGAGAAAAGAAGCCGAAGTGAATGATGCAAGAGTGGAAAGGGTTAGGGTAAGGCTGAGAATCCTTGTAGTGAAGGCTTAGACAATGAAAAGAGTTTGTGGATCACATGTTTTCCATGAACCAGTTAGGTAAGAGATTTGAAAGTAGAAAACCGGTTGTATATGGCATACAGAGACGAAGATAAAGCTTATGATAGAATTAACGGAGTAGTGATTAAGAGTGTTTTGAGAATATGATGTACAAAAGATAAGTTGTTAGAAGTTTTTGTAATGTAGTCGAAGTGTGCGTAAGAATATGTGGGCAGGAGAGTGCATGATTTTCATAGATATGGGCTTGAGATAAGATTGTGTTGTCTCTGTGTCTGTTCAAAATCTTTATGAATGGAATGATGCGAGAACTCAGCGAAAGGACAGCAGATGTGGGTGCAGAGATTTGAGACAAGAAAACGAGTCTTGATTAGGATGTAGAGTAGATGATGTTTGAAGGGAATGCAGTGGTGTTTGGGAGCAGTAAAGAGAAAACGAAGAAACTAATAAAAGAGTTTGAAAAAGTCAGCAAGAGAGGAAAGTCCAGAGTAAATGTGCGAGAGAGTTGAGGGTAAATGGAAGCACGGGAGATGGAGCAATAAATATTACTATGGATGATGGAAGAATGAAAGTGGTTGATTCGTATAGATATTTGGCAACAAATATAAAAGACGATGGCAGGATGGGAGAATAATCGCAGAAATAGGTCAAGCAAGAAAAGTAGTAGTCTGTGTGCAAAGAGACTTGAAATGCCTATGGAAGTCAAGTTGGGATTTTATGAAGCGATTGTTGAGTCAACTCTACCTTATGAAAGTCAGTGGATATTGATTATGAATGAGAGAAAGAATGTTGAGGCTGCTGAGATCACTGTTTAACGAGTATACATGGTGTATGCAGGATTGGGCGGATTAGGAATGTGGAGTTATTATGAAGAAGTGGTACAAACGATAGATCGGTGTTTTGAGATGATTCAGTCACACGAAAAAGTGGGCGACGATAGGTTAGTGAAAAGAGTGTATAATTCAGAAGTGGTGGGAGGCAGGAGGAGAGAAAGACCTAGAAAAGGTATTGATGGTAAATTCCATGACAGAGTTATTTGAAAGGAAGGACTGTAATATTCAGGAAGTGCTTGAATGCTTGCAAGACAAAGGTGAGTGGTGCAGTGTGGTGTGGTTGGGGTGGGAGGGGGGGTGGAGTTGATGTAATGGAGATGAGACTCCTTATCAGTGAATGAAGTGACTAATATGAAAGTTTTCTGCACAAGAGGTTCATCCACGGCGTAGCAGGTAAGATATGAATGTAGCCGTGTCCTTCTCTGAGCTGGAGGGAAAAAAAAAATTTTCTGCTGTGGTGGTGGTTGGTAATGTTGTGTGACCTTGTAGAAGGAGTCTGTACGGGCATATGGGACACGCCACCCTATAGGTAAAAGGAACACAAACATTATATATATATATATATATATATATATATATATATATATATATATATATATATATATATATATATATATATATATATATAGATAAGAGAGAGAGAGAGAGCGTGGTTTGTGTGTGTGTGTGTGTGTGTGTGTGTATTAATAATTTTCTTACTCTTCGTATGTTTCCCGCTCGGGGAACGGGAACGTGATACTCTGAGCTTCTAGTTATTAAGCCCATTTAAAGGAATCCGTTATCTTGAGGATGTAATTGGATCCTTTATCTGAGCTAAACGAGAATCCGATGCCACTAAAGCAAAGCATAAACATCAAAACATTTCCTGTTTCATTTATAGTTATCGTTGGAGTCCGAAAACCCTTGTTTGTTTTCTGACGGGTTTAAGCAATTATTGATGTTCGATGTATTGGACGGAAGTTTTCTTCGAAAAGTTTCCTTATGAAATGTAGGTTACGTTACATTTTCAGGGATAATGGATATCCATTAACAATTTATAAGTTCTCTCTCTCTCTCTCTCTCTCTCTCTCTCTCTCTCTCTCTCTCTCTCTCTCTCTCTCTCTCTCTGTTTATGCATAGCATAGCCCAATCGCGATCATTTGATATTAGAATATTGTCACTAACATACACCAACCTTGACTAATTAAATATATATATATATATATATATATATATATATATATATATATATATATATATATATATATATATATATATATGTACACAGTATAAATATGTTTGTGTTTGAATTGTTTCAAGGATTCATTGGAGATAATGTATATATTATATGAGTCTCCCTTTTAATAATTACAATATTTTAGTATATTAGGTATTACTCATTTTGTAACGGAATTATGCATTATCCAATATTACTTATCGTAAAAATAAGGATCGAAAGGGCTATTATGGAACCTATTTTAGTTGTAATAACGAAATTAATCATTAAATGGATTCCTGTGGTGTACTGATGAACGAAGCAAGCAGCAAGAGCAATAATAATATAAGAATAATAATAGCAACGAAACGTCGACGCTGATGATGATGATGATAGCAAGGTTTTATAAATAGTTGGTGAAAAGATTGTCTTTATTAGCTTGACATTCTTTCATCCTCTTTCAGCTGCTCCTAACCAGTTGCGTATCTCCGTTTCAAAAAAAAAAAAAAAAAGTATCGTGAACTGGATTACTCCTCATCCTCATATGTAATGCATCCGATAGATTCCGTCGAAAATGTCAACGGGCCAAATGTGTCTTCAGGAACGATAATCGGTTGCTTTCGTTGCCGAATTTGTCAGATTAACTTAGAAAGAAAAATATCGCTCCAATTGAAATAACTTCGCCGTTAATAACTTGCGTAATAATAGTTTTTTTAAGCGATCCGTTATTCCAGTCCTTTTCTGTAGAAGGTTGTGTCGTTCCAGTGATTTCCAGATCTGAATATCTTGATCATTTATGATTACAGTTGTCTTATTTACTATTTCCGTAGTTTTACAGTGATGCTGAGTTACTTTGACGAAACTCGCCTGAGTCAGGGGTCAGGGTAATAGTTCTGTGTGTATTGGTTTCTTTTTTCACAAAGACAGACATTTGATGACACTAATATTAGGACCTAACAAATACTGCAGCTGTCATGCTGTGCGACAATAACTTGCAGCCTAACTTTCGTCCCGAATTAATACTAGAAGAGCAGGATCTGCAATGTTGCATAAATTTTATGTGACTCCTTGCAACCCCCAGCTCTTCACATTTCATCCATAATAATATACAATATTATGGAGCAAGTCTGAAGGCCATAAGCTTGCCTGTCAAGCTACCTCGTATGAAACGGGAAATAAGTGAGAAGAGAGGATGGAGGTAAAACAAGACTGGTGAAAGAGATAGCAAATAGATGATAATTTTCTCTTAATCATTCAAACTCAACTCTGGCTCTGTTTTAGATGTTGCTTTCCCTGATTCCCATAGCCTTTCTTGTTTAATTAATCAGGACTCGCTTTTTTCCCTTCAAGTTTTGCCAAACTGAAAGGCATTAGTTGGCTATTATTATTATTATTATTATTATTATTATTATTATTATTATTATTAGTAGTAGTAGTAGTAGTAGTAGTAGTAGTAGTAGTAGTAGTAGTAGTAGATGAAGCGGTTCGTGGTGGCAGGTTTTTGTTCCTAATAATAGCAGTTATGACTTGGACCATCGACGGATGTGGTCTCTTGTTTGTTACTTTTTCATATCTTGCTTTTCAACAGAGATCTTTCACATTCACAATTGATCCTTGATCCCCTTTCCTAGCGAGAGCAACCAGATTCGCCGAACAGCAGCACCATTATGCGGCAAATGTGCCTCGCTGTCGAAGTTCTCATTTCCAGAGGTCCTTTATTCCTCACACCGCTGGATTGTGGGACAGCCTCCCTGAAGATGTTGCGCAATTGGAACTTCAGAAGTTCAATCGAAGTTGCAACGCATTACTACCCTAAAACATTCTCCTTGTATTTTAATAATTTACTTACATTGTTATCTGTTTATTTATTAATTTTTATATTAGTATATTCTTCTTTTCTAATAACTGATCTCTTCTTGCTGTATTTCCTATTACCTTCCGTTACGTCTTTCAAATGAACACCTTATTATTTTGAAGCTTGAATTTCAAGTCTATGACCCCAGTGGGCTTGTTACATATGAACAGGGTTAATGTTCTGAATAATAATAATAATAATAATAATAATAATAATAATAATAATAAATAGTAGTAGTAGAAGTAGTAGTAGCACATAAACTATGAATTGTCAATGTACATAAAAAAAAACAAGCACGAGTTTGAATTTCTGACGTTCCAACGATCTAACTACGGGTTTAGGAACATCATTCCATAAGGGGGCCACAGCTTCAAGAAAAGTGTGTGGTGTTGAACCGCACAAAAGAGAAACCAAGAGTCTTAGAATTATTAACGGCTAATGTAGTATTATGCAGTGCGTTGTATAGTGTGGGAAGATCTGAACGTAAATGATGATCAGAATTAAGGAATATACAGTATGCGCAGTGAGCTAATTGAGCGACAGTGCCAGAAATTAATATCAAGATGAAAGATGAGAAATTTAACAGAACTCAGTTTCTGACCAACTGCTTAAGATGTAAGCTCGCAGCTGAAGGCCAAACATGGGGACATCATTAAAACATGGAATAATAAAAGCTTTAAAACTTTTTCTCTGGATATACAAATCTCCAAACATCTCAAAAG
>NC_089745.1:53406493-53413993 GCF_040412425.1 Macrobrachium rosenbergii
TATGACCAGCTGTGCTTATTTATTCATTGCGTAATTGACTGCTCGGAGTGCATCGTGGAATAAATTTGTGAAAAATTATGATGTCGCATTCATTAAGTTAGATCCTGGGACACGGCAATCCCCGTTTATAATATTATTAGTGAAGTCAAGAGCTTTCGTTCAGTCAGAGATCTTAAGATTTAATCACCATTATTTATCTCATTTACTTTAAGCATCTGCGTATTCTTGTTACTGTTTTGAGAGAGAGAGAGAGAGAGAGAGAGAGAGAGAGAGAGAGAGAGAGAGAACGTTGTTGGCCTCAGAACTGTTTCATCGTTAGGTGGAATTCAGGTATGTGCAGTTGCAGTCCATTCGGTATCGACCTCCACGTGTCACGGGTGTCGCCTTTTGATATGTCACCGATCTTTTCCATCGGTGGTATATAAAGAATAATGGAAAATGAAAGTTGTGAGCACTGGATGGTGTTTGCTTTTCATTTGAATCTCTCTCTCTCTCTCTCTCTCTCTCTCTCTCTCTCTCTCTCTCTCTCTCTCTCTCTCTCTCTGCCTGCTTCGATGACTGTGGTTGTACGACGACAGTATACGTAAATTTCTGTCTTTCATTCACATTTTTATATATATTATATATATATATGTGTGTGTGTGTATCTGCACACACAAACATATATATGTAAATACAATATATATATATATATATATATATATATATATATATATATATATATATATATATATATATATATATTGTAATGAGGTAAACCTCGCACATGCCATCTCATCCTGCAAGAAGTAAATTAAGATACAATGTAAGAACATTTTACATTTTATCAAAATAATGTCCATTGTTTAAATTTTAACTGTAAAGGTTAACTGTGGGTAAAATTCGCCCGTATTGACTCCTCTCACCACTACCCCACTCGGGTGAGCTCTTAATCCCTTTTCCTTGTCCAAGTGACTGCCCAGAGAACTTGATTTCAGGTGCTGTTCTGTCTGGAGATACTAATCTCGCCTCAGTCAAAAGGGAAAGCGACTCCCGCGCTTAGCAACTGACCCATGTGACCGGCGCCGTCTTGAACACCTGGGCCAAGATGCCTCCACGCCCCACGTGCGAGACCCCTATAGAAAACGAGGTCCCGCCACCATACAGCGCCACCTACAAGGAGCAAGATCGTAATCTCCTGACTCTATATAAGGGCCTTACACAGGCACAACGTTCTCAGAAGAGCTTAGATCTTACAAAATGTTGGAAACTCATCCAGGACAGTGCCATCCTCCCTGGCTCCCTTGAGTTGTTCCTTTGCTGTCCCACGTGGCTGTCCAGGGCCTAAGTTACTTTTGTAGTGAATCCCTTTAAGACTACTCTCCATCACTGGTGCCCCCCGAAGACAAGGAATCCGTCTCCCGACGAAGGTAATGTACAAGAGTCAGGGTTCTTATGTCAGTCACGTCCCTGTCAATCTTTTGCTATTTTCCGTTTCCTGTTCATAGTGTGATATACCTGCAACGAGACCTGTAATGCTTTTATTTTATGTTGCTTTAATTTATGAACCTGTGAAGTGAAGTGTAACGTAATTGTTTAAAATCAGAGTTATTGGAATCGGGTCCTTTCTAAGCACCTTCTGTGCAACTCCTCGATTCCTCGATCAAGCGCCTTACTGCAGCTAAGTAACCACGTGTGTTCTCGATTGCAGATAGGAGTTGGCCTGCTGTGGATCTGTTATCATCTTGTGTGCGCAGTGGCATAACCACTGTTCCTCTCCCCTGTGGTGCCCTTGGAAGCGGGCCCCCTTTGAGTTTCTTTAGAGAATTAACCATTTGTTTATTAACCTTATTATATAGCAGGACCCTGTTTACCTGTATTTACATTCCCATTCTTCTGATATGTGTGTTTTTCTAATGTAAATATAATTGAGTGAAACCTAAGTGTTTACCTACTAACTTCCCCCTTGAAGAAGGCCCTCAGCCAAAATCTTTGCATATGGTTTTGTCTGAACCCATTATAAGAGTCAGATTTCACATGTCCATGGTAAGTTACCATAACCTTCAGCTTATAACCATATATATTTATATATAATATATATATATATATATATATATATATATATATATATATATATATATATATATGTGTGTGTGTGTGTGTGTGTGTGTGTGTGTGTGTGTGTGTGTGTGTGTGTGTCTACACACACAAACATATGTAAGCCAAAATGCATTTTGTGAAAAGTGCAAAAGTTACTGTGGATTAACAGATGATATAATAGAACGCCGGTTCATTGAAAGAATGTTTGTTTCCATTCAAAGCGCACAGTGTAGATTTCCTTTCATACATTTCAATGTAACATGAACTTGCATTAATATTTTATGTGCCTTTAAAGTGCATTCCTTCTACATGTTATTCAGTTGTTGGTTTCATTGCCTATTCATCACACCGTCAAATATTTGTGCAGTACGTCATGGAATGTGCATTCATGATATTTATCATGACACGGGTTTTGGTTTAGGGTAATGTATCTCATTTCACACATCACAATTGAATCCCAATGCAAATCCGGGACTTTGGGCATAGTCACGCTTTTCCTAATGGAATACATTTTGGTACATCCGTCTTTTTCCTTGTTTGCTCTGGTGACTTTCATAAATCTCTTACCCTTGCACTGTGGCTCTTCTTGTCACCAGTGATCTTCGTGTTTCTTTTTAGTTCTTAGCCAATTATATGTGAATGATCCGATACCGTGCCTCGTCCGTGTCATTCTTAACTTTACCAGGTACATTTTTAATTTCATTTGCTGACGTTGGCATTGTCTTGGATTAGGTTGACTACATGACTAAACTAGGGTCGCAGTTCTTTTAGGGCATGTTTCCCTCCTGCGATTTTGTCTATTTTGCTTTTTATAATATATAATATTAAATTCAGATAACGATATCTATCAGCATTCTGAACTGATAAATAAATGGTAGCTCTTGTGCAGTTACTGTGTTACAGATACAGCTGAATTAACCATCGTAAGTTTAGATGTTCTCCTCAGGGTCCGAGTTTTTCCTCTGGGCAAGTGTATCAGATTAGATTTGATATTTATCCATCTTTATATCGAGAGTTTTTCCCATTTTTGAAGTCTCATTTTCCACATTTCACAATAAATTTGTATAGGGAGACTTCCTTTTCATCAGTAATCTTGTACATAGCCTATGTCGTGCTTGAAGTCAATAACTCTTATCAAGGTGCCAGTCGTTGTCCAGTTTAGTTGCTACTACAGTACAAGGGCGTTGCTCTGGAGACCTAGACTTTTGTATGGTTCTGCCACTTCCCTTGCCTTGTATGCTTAGTAGAAATTAACTTTGGTAGCTATTTTGAACATAGCGCCAAAAATGAATGGAGGTCGCTGTATGCGACAATGAAGACAGTATGGTGTGATGTAGATGTAGAAGGCTATTTGTTGACATTTTTTCGAGTTTTTATGATAAAAGAACAATTTGTCATCGGGTACTTGTGACAAGAGTGTTTTGTGCCATTTTGGTTCCTTAATTATTTTGTTTGTGGATTGAAGAGAGGTGTTCAGAAAAAGGATAGAAGATGCCCAAATTAAAGGGGTCCGGGTTGTAGGAAGTTGATGCTTGCGAATGGCGGTGTTAGCCAGTGATACTGAAAAGAACCTGCAAAGATTGATGAAGGATTTTGAAAACTGAAAATAAAGATAGTTAAAAGTTAATGTTAGCAGAACGAATGGAGCAATGCATGTTAATGTGGATGATAGAAGAATGGGAGTGGTTGATGCGAACAAATACGTAGAAATAAATCTAATGAAAAATGGTAGGCGAGAGAAAGGCGATTTGTAGAATATGTAAAAATTATTAAGAAGAGGAGAAAATATGTTCACTGAATCAATTTTATTTCATTAAGAGATAATTGACCCAACTCTCATTTGTGGAAGGGAAGGAAGCCAGTGAATGTGGGTTGGTATTAATGAAATGTGGATCAAAGTAGGTTACTATGCATTCCAGAGGCCATGACAGTGTTTTTCTTAAATAACTTTTAAACCGAGTTATGGATTTCCATACCACTAAAGCACGGAGTGTTTCAACTTAAGACAATGAGGTTAAAGCTGCGCTTAGCCACCCAACCATCCCCAAAAGTGGTGACATGTATCAGTTACCTCGGCACAGCGTATCCTCCACTGTACCTTTTCAGATGGTTGTTTGACTTATGGTTAAATGTCATTTTACCTATCGTGGGCCATATGAAATTTTTAAAGCAAATTAATATACAGTATGATGATATATAAATTTTTTAAATAATTAGGTAAGGGGGATGGCTCTGCGTCACAGATACGTCATAAAGCGCCACTTGTTCAAAGCGGTCTGAGGAAAGGCAAGAAGTTGGTCTTTTTTTTCTTTTTTAAGAGTAAACGGTTAATTAAGCACATCTGTCAATTCAGTATACTGTACTACCATAAATAGAACAATGTTAGGAACAGTCAGTGCTTTAGTAGCATGGAGATTCACACGTCGGTTTAAAAAGTTGTTTACGACAAACACTATTTCATAGCGTCTGGAATGCGTAGCAGTGAAGAGATTATTTTCAGAGGACTTTGGAGAAAGACTTAACAGAGTGAAAGTTGTGTTGGAACGGTTGGGCTTAATGAATATCCAATGAGCACAAGAATGCGTAGAAGGTAGAGGTGAGGGGTGTAGTGTAGGTGTGCAAAGAAGGGGTCGACACACTGGTGATGAGAATTCTGTTTAGATAATGTGAATTAACTGATGTTATGAAAGTCGATTCATCAGTTCAAGGATAAATGCGCTAGAGACTGCTGTTTGTTTTCTCAGCAGGTATCCCTCGTTAGGGAACACGACTTAACGCGACGTTTCTGTGTGCGGCCTTCAAACATATTTTACTTTATGTTAACGTAAAAATTACTTCGTGAAAAAATATATAATTAAAAAATGAATTTGGTTTATATTTAAAACCACCATATTCGCCCCTCTTTGGTGGTAATTGTAGTCATAAACTTTTCTGTCCTAGGTATATTTTGGAAATAATATTTACTAGCCGAGGGACAGTGAGAGGACTAATGTTTTCAGCAATTTTTGTTTAGTATTTGCTTTATTTGCTAGTTATCGCGATAATTTCAAAACTCTTAAAGATATTACCATGAAATTTTCGATCCAGTTCCTTTGTTTTTATATTAGAAATTTTTTCGAGACAATAATAAAATCGTATTAATCATTTTTTAGCATTTTTTTTCAAAGCACTCATTAATTTAATAAAACACATAAATATGTAGTAGAAATTCTCTAGCAGCAGTATGGCATAATACTTGATGCATGAAAACATTACTAAATAGATTATACAACCCGAGGTCACTGTAAAAAATTATAATGCGGCCCCAGTTGCCAAAAGGTTGTCAATGCCAATTTATAATGAAGTAACATGTTTGCTGTACCGCCGATCGTTCAAATAGCAAAGTTGAGCACTGTTGGACTGGTCAGTAATTGTTTAGGCTATTGCCATGAAATGTCATATGTCGTTTAGCGCATAAGCCTTTTGAACATAGGGAGGTAGGGAGCCTACCTAGCAACAGCCCCTTTCTGAAGGTTAAAATAAATAAATAAATAAATAAATAAATAAATATATATATATTATATATACAGTATATATATATATATATACATACACATATACACGCACACTTATACATATATATATATACACTTAAACATATACGATTTTTTCTATTGCTTTTTTCCTTCAAGATGGGATGATTGCAAAAGGAGTTTTCGTGTCGACGACATCTGCCTATTTTTGGTGGTCACATATCCAATGGTCAACCAAGTCTAGCAGTGTGGTACTTCACTGATCGAATGGCCATTGATATAGCAATACGTACACGCACATTGAATAAATAAATTATATATGTGTGTGTGTTAAGTATATCTTAGTTTAACCAGACCACTGAGCTGATTAACAGCTCTCCTAGGGCTGGCCCGAACGATTTATTTACTGCACATAATATATCGTTTTTTAGACATATGCATGTTTTCCTAAACTGTAGTATAATTATATGTATATACATACTCACACACACACACACACACACATATATATATATATATATATATATATATATATATATATATATATATATATATATATATATATATATTATTCATTATCTTTCTCTTAGGCAATTCTGAATGAATGACGGTTCAGCTTGATGTGTATATTTTCTGTAGAAAATTTGCAGCCATATAAGCAAAGAAAATTTGCTTTTATAACTTCGCAGGCCTTTATTCACCATTGCAGTACGATTGTAAAATTATTATTTACCTGAGGATAGCCACTAAGAAATGGCTGAAACATCTACTAGCACAAGATGAACGGGTTGAGCGGCATAGCACCAATTTTCTTCTTTTTTCGAAACCTTTACCACTGAGGAAACGGTAAGGCTTGGGAAATTTAAGACGTAGCATCTTGAAATAATAAACGCTACAAGTGCATCAGTTTCAGAATATATATATATATATATATATATATATATATATATATATATATATATATATATATATATATATATATATATATATATATATATATATATATATATATATATATAAATATATATATATATATATATATATATATATATATATATATATATATATATATATATATATAAATATATATATATTATATATGTTTAATATTTCAAGATGTTATATATATATATATATATATATATATATATATATATATATATATATATATATATATATATATATATATTTTATATATATATATATATTATATAGAGGCTGTATGTGTGTGTGTTTGTTTGTTCATACCCTCTATGTATATGTAATGGTCATCAATTTTCGTCGCATCCGCATACTTGTGAGGGTTACTGTACCGATTTTTGCTCTAATTGAAATCTAATATTTTCTGCTGTATATTTCGTGTTGTGGAGCCGTTGTGCGATTTGCTTATTATCATGAATCGTGAAGTGAGAAGGAAGAAAAAGGCCCGGCATGCCATGTCATGCTCAGAGGCGATATATTCCGGATTCTTTTCCTCAGTCCTTATAATTTATCCCATTGCCTTCGAGAATAATTACATCGAATTTCTACTCCTTCCTCCCCTTTTAAAATCTGATTTACCCCGCCCCTGATTGCGGATTTCTAATGAGAATGGGAATAGACGTTCGCCCCGTTCTCCTGAATTTTCCCCAGGTTTGATTTGTTGAGACCAGAGCGGAACGCCGTCGGGAGATAATTCCTACCGACGCAGGTGGTTTAATATCATAATTCTGATGGCCCTTTTCATTTATACGTGACTGCTAAGGCCATTATGATCTATATTACTTCTCTGTAATGAATAACTGCACGGATACGCATTACATATCCCGTTCAATCCGGTTTTTTTTTTTTTATGAACGGTAAGAATTTATAGATATTCCGTTTTGTACCTAAAGTTGATCTGTAAACGTGTGATATTTTATTTAGTTCG
>NC_089745.1:53416493-53553993 GCF_040412425.1 Macrobrachium rosenbergii
CTTGGCCTTCCAAACGCCTCTCCTCCGTATTGGGAAGGTGCCATCAGTGCACCTCATGCGGTGCACTGTAAGGCAGTACTTAGGATTCTTTGAAGCATCCCTTCGGCCCCTAGCTGCAACCCCTTTCATCCCATTTACTGTATCTTCGTTCATATTCTCTTTCTTCCATCTAACTTTTTAAATTCTCCTAACAATTGATTCATAGTGCAGCTGCAAGGTTTTCCTCCTGTTACACCTTTTAAACCATTTTATTCTCAATTTCTGTTTAGCGCTGAATGACCGCATAGGATAGGTCCAAGCGCTTAGCCTTTTGCCTAAATTCCATATTGTATCCTATTCTGTTCCAAAAACCTCTCAGAACTGCTCAGCATGAAAACACATGAACAAATGCCAAGCTAATTGTCTAAATAGTCATGAGCAAAAAATCTCCCAGACTGGAATATGAATCACCAGTCAAAAACCGGTATGGTTTACTTTGTTTCTCGGGTGGTCAAGAAATCGAACAGTATTATTATTATTATTATTATTATTATTATTATTATTATTATTATTATTATTATTATTATTATTGAGAGGTATAAGACATTATTTGAGAAACCACGTAAAGCGCGAATCTGCTGTTTAAGCCAAAGTGGGCGTCTCACGCCAAATGCATGGTAGTCGGGGAGCTTAGGGACTGTGGGAGGGGTGATCGTGCAGATTCATCTAAAAGCATCAAATTTGGCCCAGACGTAGGTTATACTATACTATTTCGAATTCTAGAGAGTGCCAAGAAAATTGCCCACATTAACCCCCTTTTTTGGGGGAAAACCCCCTCGCGGAAGGTATTTTTTCTATAGTTTTCTTTTTCTCTCCAAAACGGTGCGTTGCATGTAAAAATGTGCGGAAATAAAAAAATGGAAATTAAATTCTGCACAAATTCTTCTTAATGAGTTATTCTTGTATATATAATAGTTTCTGCGTAAATCACCCCACAAATTTCGGCACATTTTGCTGTAAATGAAAAAAATCGATTTCACGATTGCTTCTCCTTCAGTAACTCAAGAATGATGCATTTCTATATGAATTACCGTAGAGATGAAATTGTAGGGCAAATATTTCTCTTTCATTAGGTATGTATTATTTCGTTCTACATATTAACGTTTCTGCATAAACATGCCGAGAAAAAAATTCGTTAATAGCTATTAAAAAAAATCATTGCACGATTAAACTTTTTTTTTTTTTTTCTTTTTGCTTTTGGGTGTTTTGGCAAGGAGACTTGTGGATGGCAATAGCTGTTATGGACTGGCTAGATGCATGCTCATAGTTAGTGAAGTACAGCACGGTGGACTGAGCATGATGCTAAATAATGGACTACTGTGTGGTAGCATATACAGTAGATACTGCACTGGTGGATGTTATTGACAGTGAACTAGAACATGGTGATAAACACCAGACTAGTGCATGATGATAACTAGTTGGTTAATGTATGTGGTAAATTAGATAGTGGACTGCTGCATGAACGCTTGGGCACAGCGTGCTGATGGTTAACAGTGGGCACCTGGTGGATGCGCATTGTAGATTCACTGTAATTACATATGTCAGTTCAAAATATAAGACGATGGATGATATCAACTGGGATCTCTGTTGCATTTGCCAGTTGGATAAAAATGAACGGTTGACGAAACCAAGAAAAGAAGGACTTATAACACTTGGGAAAGATTTGAATGACTTTAAAGAATTTAATTCTATTCCATATGGTATGTCAGTGTCATTTGATCAACTTAATGACGGTTCAGGTATTACAGCAACTCTTATTTCAAATAATGCAAAGTACCACAAATTATAAAGGAGTTACTGTAGCAGCTCTCGTGTTAAGAGGTTGCATCAAAATCGAGAAACAGGTGCACAGAGTTCTCCAAAAAAAAATGAGGACAGCCGGAAAATCTGACCCTTCAGGTCGTGATGTAAGGTTGTATGTTATCTGCGAGGGAGAAAATCGGGACAGTCTGCATTAAGTAGTTACTGACAATGTCGATTACAATCTGAAAAGTTGGCAGAGGCGAGTAAAAATTTTTTGTTATTTGGACGGCTGACTGCGCAAGCTGCTGATGCCCATGCAGGCGACACTTACTTACTACCATGTTAAATGCTATTTACATTTACGAGACGCGGCTCGGGCTTCGCATCGTCGAACATCTACAAGCCCTACTCCACCTCAGTTCGATCCGATTGCCTGTGCTCAAATTGTGCTATTTGTTGAAGATTCACAATCAGTTAAATTATCAGCTCTTCGAGAAATGTATCGCACATTGATGGAACAACAGGGGCAACCATGTAATGATATCAGAGTGCAACATTCCACCAGGTTCAAAGAACACTTTCTCAGTCTTCTCCCTGAATGGGTCTCATTTTCCCAAGGGAAGGAAGTATATTTGTCTAAGAAGACCACGGTTGGTGAACATCTGGCCAACCTACACAACATTGATCAAGATGATGCCCTGTTACTGATGCGGGCAGCAGTGATTTTGCACAGGCTTTGTCTCCAGAAGCAGGAACCCTTCAGTGGGTGTTTCTCCACAAACTGCTTGACATCTCCTGTCCCAAAAGAGCTGCACAGTTTCATAAACGTTGTTCTTCAGGGACCATCCATTCAACAAGACCAAGAAGATTTTGATAACAGTGAACACACATTTGGAAGGGCAAAGATTGCTAGTACAATAACCCAACTTTTAATATACAACACATATAGTGGAACACATCATGCTAGTGAGTGAGTTCAGGCCAGCTTTTACTGGGATCAGGCTATTTCACGATCCCAAGAAATCCCAGACTTTAGTGAATGGGGCTGGCACAGAGATGACAGTGGCACCTGGATGCCATACTGGACATCACTTGCAGATGCTAGCAATGCATGTTCCATCCTCCTCCACTGTGTTGTATAAAATCTTGTACTAGAAATTGCAAATGTACTAGAGCTGGAGTCCACTGCACAAGACTATGCAAGTGTGAAGGTGGATGCATAAACAGTGACTGTAATGATGATGATGTTTAAAATTATAACACCAGTGACTTTTTATTTTAATGCTGATTTTTATTACATTGGAGAGCTGTGGGAAAATTTTTAAGTTTGTATTATACTGATTTTTTTTTAACTGTGCAGGACTCTTCTAATGCCAAGGTTGATGCATAACAATGACTGATGTTAATGATAATGGTGATATGTGATACTGCAGTTACTGTACATTATTTCTATAAGTATATACACACACCCTATATATTTCAATATTGATTTTGAGTACACTAGAGAATTGTGTGTTTAATTTATGTTGAGGCTTGCACAACATCTTTTTTTCACTCCACAAGACAGCGTAACTGTGAAAGTTGATGCATATACAATGACTGTGATGATGATAACACTGTAATGTAAAAAAAATCTAGCGCTTGCACATTGCTTTTGTCATATTTCATTGCTAATTTCTATTATGCTGGAGAAAAATTGTGTAGCCAATTATTCTGAGGTTTCTACAAAACTGCACGGTTGCATTATTGGGGACTGTGCAAGTCTTAAGGTAGATGTATTTACTTTGACTGGGATGATGATGATGATGATGATGATGATATGGGAAATTGTAGTTCTCTAACACTCTTTATCTCAAAATATATTTTTTTTACTCTGGAAAATTGTGATTATTAAATTTTACCTTGCAGTTTTGTATTATGTAACAATTTTTACGCCTTTACTGAATTTTTTTTATTCATAACAAGAAAATTAATTATTGGCAGACAGACACACTATGGCTATGGAGACAACCCCCCCCCCCTTCAATAACTCCTGTTGCTGTGCCTGAGAATAATAAATAAAATAAATAACACTTCAATAACTACTGAAAGTTTTGTTTCTCGATAAAAATACCGTAGAGATGAATTTGTTGGGTGAAAACTCTTATTTTATTTCATGATGGTCTAGTCCACACATGTGCCAAATGTACAACACGTTTTCTACTATAAATAGCATATATATATATATATATATATATATATATATATATATATATATATATATATATATATATATATATATATATATATATAAATATATAAAAAAAGAAATATTCACCTACAATTTCATCTCTATGGTAATTTATCTAGAAATGCGTCATTCTTGAGTTATTGAAGGAAAAGTAATCGTGAAATCGATTTTTTGTTCACTTACAGCAATATATGCCTCCATTTACGGGGTAATTTACGCAGAAACTATTATATTTACAAGGATAACTTTTAAAGAAGACTTTATGTAGAATTTAATTTCCAATTTTTATATTCGTGTACATTTTCACATGCAACGCATAGTTTTGGAGAAAAAATGAAAAATAAAGAAAAAATACCCTCCGCATGGGAGTTTTTCCCCCGAAAAAGGGGGTTAATGTGGGCAATTTTCTTGGCACTCTCTAGAATTCGAAACAGTATAGTATAACCTACGTCTGGGCCAAATTTAATGCTTTTAGATGAATCGGCACGATCAAGTCCCTAAGCTCCCCGACTATGGTGGTCGACAGGTTATATCAGCTAAGTGAACCATTAGCTAGACGCACGACGTGAGGTGATCAGGATTATTTACAGCTAAATCTCCATAATTATTATTCCTTCGTGGATTGTCGATCTATTTAATAAAATGTGTGTGTCTTTGTGTATACAGTGCTTCCATTTCCGCCATAACAGCGACACCCCCGAGATAGAGTCAGCTGTATGGGCGAATGGAAATAGTAAATGAGTAATCCATTCTGCTTATTTACACAACCAGTCGATTTGATAACTGATGGTTAGAGGACTAGTTATTTCCCACCAGGCTGTAGAAGTGCTGGGGGCTAGCCATAATCCTTCCAGAGGCCTTGATGGACCCACTCTTGCAAGGAGAAAAGGCGTGTAGTTGAATATATATATGTATATATACAGTATATATGTATATATACATGTGTGTATACATACATACATACATATATATGTATATATGAATATATACTTACATACATTAGGTTCATTTATTCAAATCAAAGGCTGTGATAGAAGATGTTTAAGTTTTGTAATACCAGGACTTACAGCGTTTTCATCTAATACAGTCAGTAGTATGACCTCTGGAGTGTCAGTTTAACAATTTTACCGTTTTATCTAATATTAACTCCATAATGGCTGTCTTTCTGGCATTCAAAAACTTTGTTAGCAAATCTAGTTCTAGAAAAGTTGGTATTAAATACAGTTTTAATAACGAATTATGATTTTCTGTAAATTCTCACGAGAACTTGCGGGTAGCAATGTTAATTTTGTAAATATTTTTTTAAAAGCTGTCACCTTTACCTTTAGTTACTTCGCTACGATTGTTTGAAGGTTCTGTGAGGGTTCTATGATCTGCAAGGTGTGGCATAGTTACAGATCTAATTATAGTGTACAGAGTTTTACCTCATAGGTAGAACTATGCATCCTGCTGCCTGTCTTATATCTATTACAATTCCATCTTTTACTGCATCCCCTCACTGTCTTCACCTGTATGTGTAGAGTCTGACACTTGTCATATATAGGGTGGTGGAGGTGAGAGTGGAGAGAGGACCTTTAGCTGCTATCTAGTCCCAAGCCCAGCCCCTAAAAGATAGTAATGATATATTTGGCAACTTTGTCCTTCCCCCATGTTATAGTGCCCTCTGTTATCATCATCATCATCAGCATCGCCGCCAACGCCGCGTGAAGCAAAGGACCTCTGTGATATTCCGCCGCTCTTGTCTTTCCCGCGCTTTGCCATCCACAAACCTCTTGCCTCCTTTCCTATATAGTGTTGGTTGTTAATTCTCCTTGTGCTAATTGTTACTAAATTCTTTTCTTGCTTGTTATTATTATTATTATTATTATTATTATTATTATTATTATTATTATTATTATTATTATTATCGCTCCCTGTGTAGTGCAGTTTTGTAACTATTTGCTTTCTAAATATATATATATATATATATATATATATATATATATATATATATATATATATATATATATACACATTACATATAATATATATTTATATATAATATAGATATATATTAGAAAGCCAATAAAGTTACAAAGCTCTACTATAAAGGAAGCGATAATATAAGATACACACACGCACACACACACACATATATATATATATAATATATATATATATATATATATATATATATATATATATATATATATATATATAAGAAATACAGTTCAAGTTTTTCCTGTGACCACTGGAGAAATATAACTCCTGATTGATGCCCATACCGTCGAGAGATTATCCCCACCCCAAATATATATAAAGAATAACCCTGGTACTCACGAATACCATAGATTCTTAATTCGGAAGTGTAAACTAAAAGGAGGAATAATCCCAATAATTTTCGCAATTTTATGAGTCCCATCGCAGTAACAGTTTAGCATTTTCCTGCGACTTGCATCTTTTACCCGAATTTCCCATTATTCAACCTAAGCTGCCGAAATAACTTGACAGATGTCCATCCCGACGTCACGCTATACGAAAATTCTGATACCATTGGCAGATGTCACAGGACTGCCCTGCAGCCTACGTTTACGCCATTAGCTGAAGGATTTATCTCCGGATTTATAGCCTGCAGCTTTGAACGGCGTCACAATTCTTTATTATGGGTCTTATGACGTCAGTAAATGCGTTTCGGGTCCGGTAGGATGAACCATTGCTATGCTGATCGTTATTATTGTCGCACTGTTTCATCCAAGAAATTGAAAGGAAGTGGGCTTTACGATATAGATTTTTGCGTTGACTTGAAGCCTGTTTTGCTCTGACGCGTCCGTTCGCCCCCAAGTTGTTTGTTAACGTTTTCCTTAAAATGTTGGTTTGAAATAATCGAAAGTGTCGCTGCCATCTCTTTAAATTTAGTGATATTAAACTCTTAACTGTTAGTAGTAACTGCAACTGGATACTGTCAAAATATTTAAACGTTCTTAGGAAAAATATAATTAAGAGTTAATCATCGTGATTTTCCTGACAGGCTGCTGTCCCTAGAGCTGTTAGCTTTTGTTTTCAAAAGTCGATGTTAAAATTAAATAAATCCCTAGCCACTGCTGTCGGGTTCGAGATCTCTGAAGCCTTTCCCTTGAAATGCTTCTTGAATTTATTCATCTCCGCCTGTGGATTAATTTACTTGTCGGAGCAATGTCAAAGGTCATGCCAAGGTGTTTGCTGCGCCGGAAGAGAAATTGCTGCAATTTTAATATGGAAGAATTGGATCTCTTGATTGCCTGTTATTTCATGAGATGAATTGCAGTAACGCCAAGCCATTGCTACGGTTAAACACTTCTGTGAGATTCCTGGTCATCCATTTTGTATGCTGCGAGAGCTTCGCAGTTCTTAGAAAATATTAAAACTACCCCTTCTCGGGTGGCTAAGGAAGGCAGAGGACAAGCTGGTGTATAACAGTTACATCTTTTGCGGTCTCCGTTTCTCTTTGCGCGACTTGGTTTGACTTGTCATACGTCTTGATGTTTTCTGTTTCTGAAGCGCTTTCCTAACACTGATGATGATGAAGTCTCTACTGAAGCTAGACCGTAGATTAAGGGGAGGCTATCATCCTAGGAGGTAAATACTTCTTATTCCTTAGCAAAGGCGTTCCCTCAGGAAATCGCGTTATGCGCGAAGGTGTATGGATCCCGGGCTATCAAGTGGAAGAAAGGTACCTCGTCTAACGGGGCGACTAGACCAAGGATACTGGGAATGAATAGGGCGGCGGCTGGATAATGGGGAAAAGGGTTAGCGTGGCATCTCAGCGCCAGCGAGGATGACTTTGCCTGCGTCACCGAGTGGTGGGGTTACCTTAGCCGGGGGCAAATTGACCGACTAAAAGTATAGAAATGAAAGGTAAAGTTCCTTGGTGAAATCAGGACATAGCTATGGGCGTCTCTTCCTTCCTCTTGACTCCTGTTAAGGGCTCCATAAGAAGTTTGCGTATAATGATGATGGCCCTTGCCACTTGACACCTTGAAAGGGTTTGAGAACGACTTGTGGTTGGGACTCTTTTGTTACCCGTTGTTCGTTAACGCTGGTGTTACGCAAAAGTTATGGTTGCGTAAGGAATGATACCCACCGACCGGGGAGGGAAGCTCTGGTGAGGTTTCCGCCTCCCCACTCCCCGGCAGTCTTCATCTTTGTCTTGTTTCACAATATTTTGTTCAGCGTTATATGAGTACGCTGGGGAACCTTCATCGTTAGTTTGTGAGGATGCGCAAAATTAATATCTTGAGGCGCGTCTCTCCTCTTTCCCTGAACATGCAGAGCACAATGCTGCGGAAGTTGTCATTTCCCTTTCCCGGGTCTTCTTCACACTGCTGTTTAATAGCACGCTGGTTCCATTCTTTCCAAGCGAAGGAGAAGCGACTCTGCTCTCCATTGAGCGGACATGAACTCCGCCACTGGCAACCTGCTTGCTATCGCTCCCCTGAACTGTGTCAGTGGGACTGGACTATTGAACTGTCGGAGAACTGAATGTCGATCTTTACAGGGAACGTTGGTGGCCGACGTTAAAGTTCATGCGACATGACGTTAAATCGTGACCGTTATTACCTCATTTAGAATCTATGCACTAGGAATTGTGTATTGTAGTTTGATTTTATCCTGAATCTAAGGAAAAGACTAAGGGTTACGATGCTTTTTCTTAATAGTTATTCACTCTGAATAATTGTCTTGGATAAAAATATAAAGAAAAAACTTGCTGGATGGATGTTTGCGTGACTTGTTACAAAATGAAAATTGCCGGTTGTGAAACGTCTTTTGAACTTGGGCTTGTCATCATCTTTGCTTGATGATATTTTGAAAGGGCTTTCGCACCAAAAACCTCTTATGTCTTTACTGTAATTGCGACTTCTGTTCTTTTTTCCATTATGCTTTGATAATTTACATGGAGTGTGTGTGTTCTTTTAGTTTCTCTATCTTGGTATTCTATTTGTCATTCTCTGGTATCTGATTTCCCTCTTACCATCTAAAGGTAGTTTGTTCTGTCAAAGTATTTATTTATTTTTTTTTTTTTGCCTGGCTTGCTAGAATGTTAGTTGTATCTTGAACGGATAAAGAGAGCAGCAACAGCATTATTATTATCACCAAGGATATATGACCCGTAACTTCCGTACTAAACCTTGGTATTTTTATAAGTATTGTATACAGGTTTTTATGGAAAGTGGTTACTTTTCTTAGTTATTATTATTATTATTATTATTATTATTATTATTATTATTATTATTATTATCATTCTGTTAATAACCTGGTTTCTTCCATGACACAAGTGATCAGGAAAAAATAGTTATTACAGTTGAAAACTTATTACTGGTTGGGATTTCCCTTTTTAAAACTATTCTGTAACTATTTTCCAAAGGATTTGCATTGCCCAGGAAGGTTTTCGGAGAGTTTCTAGGCATCGTCATGATTAACTAAAATTACTGTACAGTACGATAGCCCTCTGACGATTCTGGAATTAGTAGTGTTTCTTACATCAAATAGAATTATATTTCTGAGGAAAAATGACAGTACAGCAGCTGATTATCAAAATTAAATACAAATCATAAGCACGCTTCACACACACGCACACACACCCACACACACCCACAGCAAGCAAGCGCGCGCCTGCGGGAAGGAAGGTGAAAGGAAACGTGGGAGTCAAAAGCCTTTTGTTGCGTTTATCGTAACGACGAAAGCTTGTTACATCTGTATACCGTTGCAATGAACCGGAAGTTAGGGTCTTTTCAAGCTCGCTCACACACTGGGACGGATTTAATGGGACCAAGAAGAATGTTCGTTTGTCCTTGTGAGCTGGATCACTTCCGGCTGAAAAATAATTACTTCGTGAATTTTACTACTAATTGCTATAATGGACGACCATGCCGTAGTGAGTTCCGTGTGAAATATCCTTAATCATAACTGGTTTCAGCTGATTTTTCATATGTTAATACACGTTCGACATCGAAAACGTTCTGAATTTTGGAAATATTTTCAAAACCAAGGAGGTATAGAAGGTACAAGGTGTTAATGGTAGTGGTTACTTATCGATCAAAGACACGATCAGAGCTTTTTAGATAATCTTATTTAAAAGGTTTTTTAAACTAATTTTAAGCATGTTTCTATAAATTTCTTCTGTATAGGGAAGTTTTAGTCTTGTTTCCCTGACCTTGCATATTTCTTCATCAATATATTCTGCGCTTACATGCGTGTTCCCGAAAGGACATTAAAAAAATCGACTCTGACGCGAGTAATAATGTATATATGCATAGTCACTCATTGGTTTTTTAATAATCTAAAACTAAGACTTGCACATTTCTAATGATTAATGCATCGAGGAATGTTAGACTTATTTTCCGTATTTAATGAGCATGTTATTTGTAAAAAAGACACTTCAACAACACGCGCAGACTTCAACGACACGCAGAATTATAGAATATCATCCACGAATCTAAACCATATCAACATAATGGTTTCTAATTAAGTATTTCTCTTAAAAAAAAAACTCGATACATAGGTGGACAATAATGGTGATAGTGAATTAACTGTGACCATCGCATATGTCTGTTGGTAATTTCAGTACGAACGTGAATTGACAGTTATGAACAGACTGCTTAATTTGTGTGAAATAATGTTCTTCGTCTCGAGTGTAAGGATATGATTTATTTCACGAGCAGGAAAAGTAAGAACATTATCAAATGTATTTTTTGAGGGTGAACACACTCCTGTCTGTACTTTCCTCCTATTTCCTGGCTCCGAACATGATCCTTGGAATGAGTTGGCTAGGCCCATGCCTTCTTCCAGCTTGGGCGCGACCCACCTGAGTTAACTAACTATGAGGTTCCTAGTTCATGCCTCAGGTCACCTAAAGACAAAACAATATATTTTTCAGGAAATGGGCCTAAATGATCCCTCTCTTTCCCCCGGCAGGGATCGATCTTGGCTCCCCTGTTAGTGACGGTAATAACCCTGAATCACGGAGACTATATATATATATAATATATATATATATATATATATATATATATATATATATTTATATATATATATATGTGTGTGTGTGTGTATGCATTATATATATATATATATATATATATATATATATATATATATATATATATATATATATACATATATGAAATGAGAGAGGAACACAAATGGGCGGCTAAATATATATATACTCAGTTTTATATTTTAATTTTGTGTAAACGTATTTGAAAATGTTGCAATGTCACTATTGGAAATTGATACTCCTCTTTGACATCATTCCACCGAGGTAACTGTAAATAACAATTAAACTCTACAAACATTTGTCTCATTTGGCCGTTTTTAGACTTTTTATATGCAAATGACATTTACTTCTATTATATATATTGTCATCGAATTTGGTAACTTTATTACAATCTTATATATATTTTTGTTTTGCTTATTCATGGTTCTATATGTGCGATCTGTTTGTTTATGACTGAGTAACCTTTTTGACAGGTATGTATTATTTAAATATGCATGATAGTTAATTATAGGAGGGTAAGGTAGTATGTTACGGTACATAATTCAACTCTCTCTCTCTCTCTCTCTCTCTCTCTCTCTCTCTCTCTCTCTCTCTCTCTCTCCTTGAACTCTGGAGTAAACGTCGTTTACTTCAATTACAATACCATATTTTTACAGTAAACATACCTTTTTGCATCAGTAACTTGTCTTAGCCATTTTTCACCCACTACATAACTGTTTTAGACCCAAACGCTGTTAAATATACGTCATTTGATTCTTCTCCCATTTTTAGCCCGATCTCAGCCTTTCTTCTCGCACTCCTCGGCTTCTTCCTCATCTTCTCCTTCCCTTACCCACCTTTCGTTGTTGTCCTTCCCTCGCCGATATTTAGCTGTGTTTTCGAAAGACTCAGTAAATGTCGTTGTGAAAATGATCTTCGCAAAACTCTCCCAATCAAAATTTCTTTAGTTATTGTATTATGAGTTGATTTATATTTTGTGCAAATAAATAAATTGACGATAATTACAGTTTTCCCTCTTTTTGAGCAGTGTTGGGCAGATCCGTAGGCTCAGAGCATCATCATCATCATCATCATTATTATTATTATTATTATTATTATTATTATTATTATTATTATTATTATTATTATTATTATTAGCAGTAGTAATCTGAAGATTGTCATTAATATTTTGTTTCACTAGTGCCTTATATCGATATTTTTTCTTATTTTGGCCAGACATATGGATTCTATAACGCACACACGCACATTATCATTTTTATTTTTCCTAGTGATTCAAACGAAGCAGAATGATTGGGGCGGAGAGAGGGAAAGAAGTGACACTTGGGTGCATGACATCAGCGCGCGTCTTTTCACACTTGAATCGATTCGTTGTAATACTCCCAAAGAAAACCCGGAACTTTATTTGCGGAAGCAGTTCCAAACACTCCGCCGTCCTCATATTAAAGTTGAAAGTCCATTGCTCAACTGAGAAATGCAATATTTATCAGCGATAAATCGCGGATCTGTTTGCGTGTGAATTGGGTGTTTTGCATTGGATGCAAATTACAGAAGTGTGTGTTTTTGTGAGAAGTCATTTTAGTAGATAAGGGATATATTAAGAGATGTCTGTTTCAGTCAGTCATAGTAATGCATTTGGGTAACCAGATGGCCTTCTTACGTCGAATTAGTAAGAGCATACACACTCGGTTTGCTTCCGAGTACGCGCTTGCACACGCGCACCATCCGCACAGGTGAATCCGTAACCTCCTCCCCTGACTGGAGAAGAAGCAGATGCATTCTAGACGGAATTAATCACTAACTTGGGTCGAGAGCACAGCTCCCAGATGGGGTCTCAAGCGAACCTAATGCAAAGGATGAAATTAAAAAAGATGGAGGTTGCTGAAGGAAGCACTTGCAGGTTAGGGCGGAAGGGGAGGTTGTGGTTGGGGGGTTGCGGTTCATTTGGGTGGGTGGGAGCAGAGTGAAGGAAAGGTTCTACGAATGATGGAAAGGTTGATGTTGGAGAATGGCCTGAGAGAGGTGGGGAGAGGGGTAGGGGAAAGAGCTAGGAAAAGTGGATGAATTGAGGTTATTTTTGTTAAAAGGAAAAGTATTTGCATGTCCAAGTTGAGAAGCAATTAGCTTTTGCTTCGAGTTCTTCGTCATCATCTTAAGAATACCACGTCAGATTGCGTGCCCCACTTGAAATAATTGCAGCATACCATGGCTTTTCCTTTCATATTAAACGAAACCATTATATATATACAGGGTATATATATACAGTATATATATATATATATATATATATATATATATATATATATATATATATATATATATATATATATATATATATATATATATATATATATATATATATATATATATATATATATTGCATGTGTGTGTGTATTTCGGTACTTTAATTTCGTCTCCTTCCCTGCCCTCTTTATACATGTATGAACGTGTGCGTCCGCCTAGAGATGCATATCCAGAGGTGTATCAAACCCAGTATTATCTACTACTGGACCAAACGGAATACTACAAAGTAATTACCGTATATTGGTAATTACTTTCATAACAAGAATTGTACATTGTTAAAACAGGTGATCGGATGCACACAGAGCTATACTATAGTGTCTTATAATGGTTTTTTTTTTTATTTATATTCTATGTGTACAGTATCAAATTGTTTTTATTTGTTGCATTATATTTTATTTTCAGGAAATTTTTATATTTCGCACATTTATTTTATTTAATATCAAGTCTTTTTTTTAATATACGGCGAACGGCTCTGTTCAAATGAATGACTTGAGAAGTCACATTTTACTGAACTTTTCAACTACCATTAATATTAATGCTACAGATTTAATTGTATTTATTATGAATATATCTTAGTCACGTGGGGAGGGAGGGGTGGGGGAGCCAGCCCAACTCAGTGCCGATCCGTAACGCACCTGTCAAGACCAATTATGAAATGAGCCGTTCAATATAGGAACAGCTTGGGAGGCTCATTAGAAACAGAGACCCCAACTTGGGATTAAGCCGAGAAGAAGAAAAAGGAAAAGAATATATGCATTTAGATCTAATTTATCATTTTTATATTTTTATTTCATTAATTGCTCCTTTTATTATTAGAAAAACGGATAAAATGGATCCGTATAAGCTGGCTTTATCCGAAATATGTAGCTTTATTTTTGTCGTGAAATGTGAGGTTTTCCGTTCTTCTTTTCTTTAAATTTCGAAGTCTTTTTTTATACTCATGCCGCAATTCTGAGGCTAAAATGATTAATTCTCTACAGCAGTCTTCAATTCTGTCAGCACCAGATTGCTAAAAATACCTAACGTTATGAGATTACAGTGAGGTGGGATATGCTCGTTTGAAAAGGGTCTATGGCGCGTTAACTTCCTCGAGCTTTTAAATGACTTACTACTTATTTTTTGATGTAAGAAGAACCTTGAGCAGACTTGGAATCGGCCTCCTTAGTGCTTCGTTGCTTTCCCCTAAGCGGATGGTTAGAAGTTTGGAATGAAGTTACCATCAGCTCATACGCCTTCCGTTGGGCATGGTGCTCAAGCGCCGCTCATTCCAGCGCTTTTTTTTCATATTTTTAGATAAAAAAAATAGGCGCTGATAAAATTAACTTGTAAGATACGGTTGAGTTTTTAAAACTCACTGTCATTAAAACGTTCAGATTCAGTGCCTTACTAAATTATTATTGATTAAGAAAAAAGATAATGAAATAAGAAAAATTCTTCGCCGAAACCAGGACCCACTTTCTTAAACGAGATTTTTCTGGTAGAGGAAGTATTTCCTGGCCAAAGGAAAATATTACAGTACCCAGACTCACGCGCACACACGCTCACACTCACAATATTTTAGGAACTTGTGCGGGCGGCCGTATATTCCCTCATAAGAGGAACCAAAGAAATTGGAATGAAAATATGTTTTTCCTCCTTGCCAGGAGGCTGGGAATGTGCCCCCAAGGATGCTGTGGAGAGTGAGACGTCATTTATTTACGTATTTAATGCTGGTCCCAAAGAGCTCTCTCTCTCTCTCTCTCTCTCTCTCTCTCTCTCTCTCTCTCTCTCTCTCTCTCTCTCTCTCTCTCTCTCTCTCTCTCTCTCTCTCTCTTTCAGGGTAAAGGCTGTGCGTTTTTATCAATAATTTCACTTTTTTTAATTCCTTCCTTATCCATTAGAAGATCCCGATGCTATTTTCTGTAAATGTCGGTTTGCAGTATGCTCCATCGCCAGTATATATTTTAATACGTCAAAGGTTTCTTTCTTTATTCGTGATTATGCTCAGAATTCTTCTTTTTCTTCTTTGCGGCTTAATCTCTAGTCAGGTTAGCTGTTTTAAATGAGCCACTCCAGCTGTTTCTATCTAGAACGGCTCAAGCTTTGGGAAATATCATGTTAAAAATCAGCCATTGTGTGTATAGGTGTGAGAAAAGTTTGCGATTTGTAATCGTTTTTAAACAGGTGCAAGAAAAAAGAGATTTTTTTCCTTTTCTTTTTTGGCTAGCAAAACGCAGAGGGGGGTACCTACTCAAGGTTTATATATCACTTTTCTGTCTGAAAGCAGCCCCGAACAAATGATGATCTTCAGCTGAATGGCTGGAAGTGAATATATAAACATTTCAGAGAGCTGTAAAGCCAAGGAATTAAATTCGTAATGATTTTGTATATATGGATATTTCTTTTATAACTCCGTGTGTTGCGAGAGATGGTATGCGAATTTATGTGCTCTTGTAATTTGTCCTAATTTTTTTGGATGATGTTAACTCTCTCATTCATGTACCCATTTAAAAATTATTAAATATAACGCATTTTTTGCACTTACCCCCTTTGGTGGGTTTGTCGTCCCATAGAAAAATCTGCCTGATACGATTCTCTTTCAAGTCAATTAAGCTGAAATTCAAGTTGAATAATAAGCATAAAATTTGGATTTAAGAATCACAATTTTTAGTCCATCGCATGCAGCGGTTTATTCACGATCAGTATTACAGAACCTTTACGCCACTGACACGTCGCAGGTAGTCTGAAGAATAGCTCTTCTGTACTCCGCAGGAACACATCTCCATTCTTTCTCGTAATTAGATACTCGCCAAAATCGTTCTATCCGCCCGGTATGACTAGCGGTACATCTTTCTTCATTCTGTTTTGCTTATTATTGTCACGATGGTGGGTGACCTTATTTGTCGTTACCAACGTTTTTCGTACTGATGAATAGCATGAAACAACAACGATACAAAGTTAATGACGTTCCGTTGTATTCGTGTCCGTGTGAAATTCAATTTGCGTTAAAGATTTCAAACCTACTTTCTCTCTCTCTTTCTCTCTCTCAAACACTGTCACTCAGTATTTCTGTCCCCTTGTTCACTTTTTTTTTTCCTTCAAATTGTTGGAGGCGAGAAAAGATGTTTCCTGGCGTTCAAGCAGCGTTATAGTCGACTGAAACAGCTGTACTGGAAAAGCAAAGAAAAGGCGAGTTTCCACGCAGCATTTTCCTTTGAAAGGTCCTTTTAAGAACCTCATTGAAGGCCGGAGATGTTTTGAAAATAGTTTCTCAGTTTTTCTCCCTTTCTGCAGGTTTCTCGTTGTTGCCGGCACTGTTGTGTCGTATTTATTTGATGAGCTGTCTTTTTTATTTCACCGTTAGCTATATGGTAAGGTATTCATTTTTTCGGCCATGCTGCTACTTCTTAAATAGTCAGTCTTGAGTGTGTTATTAACGATTATTCTTCCTTCGTTTACTTAACATATTTTATTTACTGTTACTTTGTTTTTGAATTGGGATTTTTCTCTCCGTAAATCACATATGGCTTGTGTGTAAAAATTTGCGTGCTGTTATGGTTTTGGCTTCTCTAAAAAATATGAATGCCTACGTTTAGCGTTTTGTTTTGGTCAGCTTTCTCCTCATATCAAAGTTCTTTCATTAGGTTTCATTATTTTTTTCAATAATGTTAACGAATTTTTTCCTTTTAGTTAAGGGATATGACAGATTGATTGAATGTACGAAAAATAATTTCACAGTAACTATGCTCAAATGTATGTATGTATGCATATATATATATATATATATATATATATATATATATATATATATATATATATATATATATATATATATTAATACAGATACGTATAATAATTTCATCCAGGTAGTTCTCAGTGTCCTAAAAGCCAGTAATATTAGGATTAATTAAAACGCTATGAAGTGTAAAGTTGAGATAAGAACGGGATATCAGTTGTTTATCGATGGAGTAACATCGGAGTTAATCGCGAGAATGAGATGAAGGCCATTCGTTCATCGAAAAGTAGAAAAGTATCTTCTGAGCGGTTTGTTTGGAAAATTCTATACCTTTTGACTTGTTCCTTCAAAATTTTTTCTGGTTGTGAATAATAATAATAATAATAATAATAATAATAATAATAATAATAATAATAATAATAATAATATGTAAGATATAAAGTTTACATAACACTATCTAAATTTATAAAATTACCTCTTACCCCTCGAGAAACACTTTTCATGAAAAAGGGCATTAATATGACACTCGTAAGATTGTTCCACATTTAGTTAATTTATGATCCTTTTATGACGTGAATGTGACGTTACTGCCTGCATAAGGCGGTGCATGAAAAATTAGTTTGATACACGTGTAGAATTCTCAGAATAAACAGATTTGTTATGAACATTCCATTGCATTATAGTCATCGTATTGACCTTCATCATTATATATAATATTTAGATGCTGGAGAATATGGACCACCCCATATGCATGTCCCTGTAGATGGCGTCCGTGGTTTGTTTGATGGCACTTTTTTTAAACAATCATATATATATATATATATATATATATATATATATATATATATATATATATATATATATATATATATATATATATATATATATATATATATATATATATATATATATATACGCATGTATATGTGTGTGATGTGTGTGCGTGTATCGTAATAATATTAATAAAAATCAGTATTATCACACTAATGAGAGAGAGAGAGAGAGAGAGAGAGAGAGAGAGAGAGAGAGAGAGAGAGAGAGAGAGAGAGAACATCTGTATTAGGAGGCAATTGACCATGGGTTCTCCATGAAAAAAGTAAGGTAGTAATAACATTTCATTCCAGTTATTTCACTTTATTATTTCGTTGTTCCTGAATATTAACATTTTACGAGAGAAATCTATGTATAGTTTGACTCTCATGATAGTTTGCTTTTAAATCAGGCGCTCCCTTAGTTGAGAAACGTTCGTATGTCATCGTTGACGACCGACGTGTTTACCGAAACGTTGTACTTGTTTGCAGACGGAAAGGCAAATTCATGAATGGTTTGATTATAAGCACCGTAGTAAGTCATCCTCCTCTCACCTGCGTAGAAAATCAAGGTCACTCACTACTACAAAACGGGGTGATTCACAGGTGAACCTCAGGTGTAGCCTCCCACCTTTGCTTGTAAGGCTATTACTTACACTATGACGTCATTGCGTTAAACGTTGTAATTATGCAAAAAGTTCTGTAGTGACGGCTGTGTTTGCATGAACGAATGAGAATGAAATAGCCAGTCATGACCCCGCTACCCTACTTCCCCAATTACAATCCTTTCTCCCCCTACCCTCCCTCCCGATACTCCCGCCAGGACAGCCACGGTAGAGAGGTGGGGGGGGGGAATAGTAAGGAGATTCATACTCTCGTTTCGAACATTTCTCGTGTCCTTATAATAAACTTCCATCGACGGTATTGCGGACAGCCATTCAGGGTCATGGTGCTGTCACCTAAGATTGTTAATTTAATTGTAATTTTGTCTAATAATATATTGAACATTTAAAAAGTACATTGGAATCCAAATAGTGTGGATTTTATGTGACCTAAGTTCGAACAGTTTCGAAGCTTTGACTTTGAGCATCGACCAATATCGTGGCTGCCAGGGGCACGACGTTGTCCTCTTGTAAGTTATAGTTTATAATAATAAAGTGAACTTTCCTGTTGGCGAATGTTTTCAGGATTAATAGGTTATAATCTGTGTTATCAAATAATTAAATATTACTTGGGAAGCCGTAATAGTGGAAACAAAAAGTGAAAACGATTCTCGTGTCATAAGTGGCAACGAGCAGCAGCACCAGCTGCCAGCTTCACGTTCAAAGAACGTAGTTTTGTTTGGAGAATCCGAGGGAAGAGGACCGACGATGGATTGTACTTGAAAAGGAATAGCTGTTTGTGCCTGGTTTGGCATCACTGGCCAAAACCAATGAATTGTGTAACGTGTCAAGAGATGCAGATAATAGTGTGATAGGTAACGTATGCGAAATCATTTTATGCTTTTAGATATGCCTAAGCCTATCTGGACTATGTAAAATTTCCAAAGGACTCTGATGGGAGAAATCAGTAATTACTGTTGTTTATACGGCGATTAACCTCTAATGATTTCTTTGTAGGGATTATGCATCGTAGTGTGCTGTTATTTTTTAAGTAAGAATAATAAATTCCTTAATGTACTGCATTGCTGAAGGATCATCGTAAACCAAATGTAAGCCTACGGTAAATCCGTAAGTCTGTCAGGTAAGTCATTGAGAAACCAGAAACCTCTTGTGTTTAGCTTGACCCAAGGCAAATGAACGTTTCGGTTTGGGTTACCTGAGTAGGACGAGCGAAATGCAGACCTCCAGGAGGTTTCCGATATGTCACAGGTCATTACATAATATTTCCGTACCTTATTCTGTGTTGCTCGTTGAGCGCTTCATCGAATTGTAAACCTGGTGCACAGGTATTCCACTTTTGTTTAAAGCGCTTTCGAGTGTGCCCTTTGTAGTATGGGTGAAGCTGGAGGAAACTAAAGCCTATTTATTCATAGTCGACGCTGTTTAAGAGCTAATACTGACCAAATGTTCCATTCGCTGTAAAATATCGGGCATGTCTTCAAAGCTAGACTGAGAGATCCTCTAATCGTAGTATGTGTTACGAGACTTAGTCTTCGTTCGATATGCAGCTTATTGTAATTATTTTTTATTTTGAAAAAGGCTAAAAATGGTAGTGTTCCCTTCATTAGAAAGGAAAACCTTCGTGAAAGAAATGTAAGTTGAATGTGGCTCTTTGACAGTTATTAGCGTATTTTTGTAACCCCATTGATTTGTTTCTCAATGAATCTGCTTACCGTATAGGAGGAGAGTTAACTTTGTGTGGTGTAGTTTTTTTTTTCATTCCTTCTATTTAATTCTTATGGAAGAATTTTGCAATTTACAATTGTAGTTTGTTTATGGAGGGGTTACAAGGTACTGGTTCATATAGCTCAGATGTAAATTTGTTTGTTGGCTATGATTTATCGTAATGTTAAAAACAGTAAATAGTGATATCGAGTAACCAGATACAACTTAAAGGTGGTTCTTAACCTTAGAGATTAACGCTTGTATGCAAGACCAGTTGAGTTACAAGTCATGCATATGTATTAGGTGATGGAAGTAAGTAAAATTTAATGCAGTTTCTCTCAAAACCCGTAATGGTATAATAGGGAATTGTTCATGATTAAGTGGGCAGACAAAAGTCTCAATTTTTTTTTTTATCACATACTCAGTAAAGGAGTCATAATAATGGTTGAAATTATACTTAATTTTTGTAAGGGTGTTCTGGCAGTACCATGAATTGTCAGAAATAAAAAAATAAAGGGTGAATGATGGAGTTTGCCCTTCAACTTTCACCAGTTATTTAAGCAGTGTTGATGTAAACAGGAATTAATGAAAATGTGTGGTTTTTAATAGCTAAATCTCTCTTAAGCAACAGGGTTTATTTTAAGAAGGGAAAATATTCTTTAATGGAAATTAATAATAGGCTGAGATATTTGGAATAGTATATTTTGCTAAGCATTACTTTTAGAGGTCATAGTACTGGTTTGTTAACAATATTTTAATTATACAGGTATTGAATATATGCAAGTACTGTATCTAGACATGGGCATATACTGCATAGTTATGTAGATATGTAGCCTGTTTAATTTGGAGATAAGTACAGTTTACAGACTAGTACCCTTAACATATATAGTGTTTTATATGGCTACTGCAATTCACTTTTGGTTTTTAGTGTGCATAAGGTGCTATACTGTACTGTTTATAAGTAGTAGAATTAGTATTTGATCTTAGGTTAATGATGTATAAAAATCTTTTGTGTTAGTCATTTGCTGTTGCTTATAGCTAATAATATGGTCAACAGCTGGGTTCAAGGATTCACTCAAGATATTTGAGGTGCAGCACATGTAATGGTTTGTTATTCCATCAGAAAATCCTTCCCACTCCAGTTATACTCAGCTTTTGCTGTTCCCATTATTTTATAGATTTTCTTTGTTGTTCACTGCATGAGAGACTTCAGTTTACGCCACTCAGTGGAATGATTGATTGATTATGAAATTTAGGTACAAAGCAAATACTATGACCTTTAGTCATTCAGTGTGTAAAATTGAGAGTACTATACTTCCGTTCTGTCCACTCTGATGTAGGAGGTGTAAGAAGGCCCTTGCTGATCAGTTAAATTATAAGATGGATCTAATAATCCACACAAGACATATGCTTATGGTGGCCATAACCATGTAGCCAATGATTTTGAATTTGTTTTTTATTTATTTGTGGCTTCAACTTCATACCATTGAAACTGCTGGGCTGATTCACTTATGAGCCTTTCTCTTGGACCATGGAGAGGGGTGGGGTCATTGCATTTGCATTAGTATCTGAAGGCCTGGACTTAAATGACCTGATATTGGTGAGATGGTACCGCTAGTTATATTTGATTAGAATCACTGTACTGCACCTCCTGACTTTGTTGGCAGGATTAGAAATTCAAAAGAATCAGGCTTACCCACTCGGTTCCTAAGATACTATGCTGGTCAGCAAAAAGTTGTAGCATTGCTGTATGACCAAAGTGCCTTATTAAAATAAAATGTTTAGTCACATATTCATATAACCTGATTACGTTCATAGAACATTTTCAAAGAGGTTATACTGTACAGGTAACTAGTTCCTACTTGCATTTTCTTCCATGTCTTGTTGGTTGACTCTGAGCAGTTAATATTGGCTGATATCATTACCAGTGCCTCTGGTATAACCCTTGCACTAAATAGAAATATTACCTGTTCTTTAATCCAAATCCTTTAATCTCATGCAGTGAGGACATATCCTGCTCGCTATAGAAACATTGCAACAACACTTGCATGTCAGGTCCATTATAATATCAGTGTTGTTTGGTGTTCAGTATACCTGACCATCACCATTATAGTGTAAGGCTTACTGCTGCATAATTCAAGTGCACAAACTTCATAAGAAGCGCTAAAATGGGCAAACTAATGAATAGATTTGTCACTGATGTGTAATTGCTTGATTTAGTGACAGGCTTTAAGTTCCGAAGCCACCCATCCAAGAATGCACACAATTCTGTAATATTTTTTAATTGGTAAACCATCTATGATGAGCACCTATGAGATGTGCTTCCCTATTTACAAGTTGTAAAGTAAACCACTTAAAAAAATGCTTGGTTTAGGTCTGGTTCAACTAACTTCATGGCTTTCTGCAGATTTGTGGCCAGAATTCCCTGAGTCATAAATGTAATTAGTTGTTCCCTCTGGTTTTTGAGATCAGTAAACATTGAGGAGCTGATCTTGTTCTTTGCCATCAAGACATTCCTATCATCTGATTTTTTTGTTAATTAAATCAGCTCTTCTTGAGATTTACCTCCAGTATGCTCTCCACCATTAGAAGCCATTGTAGTACACAAAAGTTGCACTATATGATGCTGACAATAAACACTGGGTAAATGTTGCCAGTGATTTGAAATGCATTCCTCACATAAACAATAGAAGTGGTATAAAGACCTATCATGCCACCAACTTGTTTCTAAGATTGTGTTGCTGCACCCTCCAGTCTCAGAAAACAAGATCTAGCATCATGGATTCAGGAGCCTAGCCATGAAGCTTCATGGAAGAAGCCAGATTCCACTTTGTGACTACTGATCTGGGATGACAAGTTGATATCGCCATGGAAGCTGAATGGGACAGGGTTGCCTGATTATTTTTTCCTGTCACTGTGATTATGTTTCTCTGTCTCACTTAATCCTAAGCCCTCCCTAATATTCTTTACTTTCTTTTGTGGTTCTTTCAGTAAAGCATTTTGACTTAGTTGTATTCATGCTTGGTTCCTTAAGGTGATTTTGAACAAACTGGCACTTGTGCTTTACTGTCTTTTTCACTTGATCTTCATCTTAGAAATATACATTGGCTGAGCCTGAACCAAGTAGTTTTATAACTTCAGCCATTGCTAAAGTACTGTCTGGTTTTTAAGAAGTCTACCACTTTCCTCATCAACTTTGTTCCCTACCTGTAATTTCCTTGTTTGTTTTGTATTTTACTGTGGCTTGGTTTTTGTGAATATTCTTGGTTTTTTTCTGCATTAAAATACTGATGAGGTACTTAATAAATCTTGATGTGTATTTAAGAATGTTGGTCATGGGGACAAATGATAAAGTTTAAACACATGACATTTGATTTTTTAAAGAGAAGATCCATTCACCTATTTGTCTTTTATCATCTCATTTTGTATAGCAGTGCTATAATTACATTAAAATATTTAGTTTTTTAGTAATTGTATGTTATTGCTATTTATATTGTAAATGAGATATCTTTCTTACAGATGAGTTTAATTTACCAATTTCTTTAAAGTACATGATGGAGTACAGTCTTCTTCTTTGTTTTAACGTGCTTTTATTCCCATTTTTATATGGGGTAAGCACGGTGCCTTCTTTGAAGGACTTTGATTTGGCGGTGGGGTAGGCCGTAACCTCGACCGGCTGCCCTGCCTGACAGTACATACCAAATATTATATCCTGTTTATTTCTATATTATATCCTGTTTATTTCTTTGTAAGCATACTGAAGTCTCTAATCTTGTGGTCATTTGCTCTTTTTTTTCTGCACCTCTGGATTCCTACAGGATTGTTCCTAGATTAAATAAAAGAAATGATGGAGTTGAGGATAATTATTAAACATTGTTCACCTCCCATAATTTACATACTCTGTCAAAGTTGGAATGAATGTTATGGTCTTACAGTTATGTTATGGGTAAAAGATCAAAAGTTTTATATACATAAAAGTAATACCTAAACTTAGTGGACTACTGTATTAATTAGCAATATTGTTATCATTATTTTAGTTTAGATGTGATACTTTTCAGTAAATCTCTCAAGTTGAATGTTAAGTGTAAAGTACAGGTTAGTTTATGTCAAGAACTAGAGGAATTGCTGTTAGTTGTAAGATATCAAGAAAATGTTCAAGTCTAGGCTATTTAATATAAAAAAGCGAGACCCCTAGAACATCTGTTGTGGTGCTACTGTATTTGTAATTATAACAACTGGAGCTTTCACATGGTTTCCAACAGGTGTCTTCAGGTGCATTCTGAAGAGGCATGTTGGAAACTATGCAGAATATACACACAACTGTGGATCTTTTAACCATAACAAAAAAAACAACATTGTATTCTTTTTGTGACGTGAATCAGGCACACTTTTTCAGTTTAGGACTCGTTACTGACACTGTTTGAGTGTAACCTGTTGATAATTTTTTTCTCTGACTCATTTTGCTCCAACACCATTTACTAAGGCTAACCCAGGTTTCACAGTTTTTTTTTTTTTTATTTCCTCTTTGTACAGCACTGTATTACAGATGATGTAAGTTATTTTTCAGAGAGCTTGAAAGGCATATTCTGGGAATATTCAGGGATCCAGACCTCCAGCTTAATCAGTTAAAGTCTTAGATGAAGAGGGAGATATACTGTAATTTTTATTAAAAATGTATGAGAAATGCAGAGAACCACAATAAAATGTCAGTGCAACCACTCACCAGAGCACTTTTGGGAGGCATAGTTTATGGTTAGTAATAAATACTGGGACTGCCTAGGGTCTTGTGTTCATAGCTGTAATGCTTCTTTTACTTAAAAAAATATATTAATACAGTATTTTGATGATGTGTATTTAAAAAAAAACTGCTAAAATTTCCATGATGGGTCAGGATTCAGGTTAGTGTATTTATATATTTTGTAGAAGCATATGGGTTAATTTGAACAAGGAAGTGTGAAGGAATGTGGTACAGACTACTGCAGTATTTGGGAAACTGGATTTTTGCAATGAATGATACAGCTCGATTCTGACCCCATTTCAAGGTGATTCCTTAATTCATTCTGAGATTTTGGAAAGGTGTGTGACCATAGAATGTTGAAAGTCATGGCTGTAGTATGGTGGGAAGATCATATTATGAATGAAGAAATGCTGAAGGGCTTGGCTTTGTAGCATAAATTTCATAAATCAGTCTGTAAGAAATTGAGGCCATAGCTAACCAAGGGAACTGCAAGGTAGCTGCATAATCCTGATGACACATACAAGATAAGAAAGCTGCAGTTTCTCCTCTTCCCCAGGCTGTTAAAGGATTGTCATAGCTAGTGAGCGCATGATGATCTCGAGTTTAGAGGAAGGAGCAGATGATGCATCTCTGAGAGATAACTGGCCAACATACTGCGACTCCCTATAAGACTTTTCATAATTTTTTGAGATGTGAGAAACCTGCCACCACTAGTGAGATGCCCATTTTTTCTAAATTTAAAAATATGGTTAGAATATCAATTAGAAATGCTAGCATATATATTTTGGAATCTTGGATCCGGTGGTATGTCACAAAGGGGAAAACCAAGTTGCATTTCACTTATATTTAGTACATACCTAACACTTAACAAGCTTTGTTTGGGTTTCAAGATAGCTTAGGGTTGATGGTGGTTTGTAGAAGAACAATGTACCTTTTTGTTACTAAACTTGGATGTTGAAAACTTTCTGCACTTAATCATGTAGACTGATGTTGAAAAATTTGATTTTGAGGAGTGTGTGTGTACTTTATATAATTTAACTGAATTCAGTGACATTGTGCACATCGCTTAAAATTATCTGGGATGAGTTTTAACTAAGTTCAAATTTTATCATTATTTTTGGAGGGAGGGGGAGAACCTAGAAATACTGTTAGTGTGCTGGGATTTGGAGTTATATTTTGTATACAGTTATCAAAAGCTAGACCTTGGCTTTTCAGTTAAGAAAGAAACCTTAACGGAATATGATATTTCCTGCACAGCTACTCGTATGATTGGATTGTTGCATTTTAACATGACTTTAGATTTAAACTTTTTGGAAGGGTTTACCTTAACATGAAAGCTTTACATCAACCAAGTTACCCTTTACGTAGCTTTGTAAGCCATGACTGCTGCACTTTGCTGTATTTATGTACATAGCAATCTTAAAAATAGACATTAAAAGGCAGGATTGATGGTGGAATGATTAAAGTAGTTCACATACATGAAAAACATGCCTTAGGTGTGAACATAGTTAGGGTCCATGTATGAGTGAGGTATTGTTAATTCCAGCCAATACACCTCCTGTATTTCAATCACTTTGTGGACATGCATAAGTGAGATTATTGTATTCATTAACTTTAGGATATGACCTCTTGCCCAAGTGAAAAAATATTAAGGTGTGTGCTTCCTCACTCTTTCAGTTGGGACAGCTGATCAACAAAGTCAGTTCATTAAGGGGAAATGAAGATGACCATAGTCACACCATCATGAGCAATATAATGGTTCACTAAACTTTCTGTACTTCTGAAGTTCTTCCCCAGAGAACTTCCTATGTCTGATATTTGAGTCATGTAAGGGATATGTCTTAACTCTTCAGCATAATGCTTGAAGTTCACAACAAAACAGGTTAAATGATTCATCACATCAAGTTCAAAACCTTATTTACAGTATTTACAATCTTCTCTGCATATGCAACTGGATACTTAAATTTTCAAGGAACTGTCAAGGAAAAGTAATTCCTGCTGATGCTTCAGTTGGCAAATCCCATGACAAAAAAATATGTAACTTAAGCGACTACCACTATAAATTCTTATGTTGAAATAATGCAGAGGTTATGTTTTATTAATAAATGCTGGTCACCTTATGGGATGAAAATATACATTTTGTTACTGCCATCATCCAGTTGAATAAAAATATCACATTACTGGTGAATTAATTTGACACTAGGGTTGTCTTAGCCTTCCTAAAAACAAATTGGATCAGCACCATTAAATGTTTCAGTAACCATTATGGAATCCCTGAATGTAATTAAATTAATGGAATTTATCAAACTAAAATTAAATTAAAATTTCCAAATTTGGAACTGGTAAGCTTTGTACCTTTCACAGCAGTGGAAACTGATGACTGTCTTACCAGCTCTTTAGCCCAAAAATAAGTCAACTGTGCTAATACAATACACTATAAAAACATCCATTTTAATGACCACTTAACTATCAGATAGTTACCACGGTAAACAAGGAAAACGGTAAAAGATATATGGAGAATTTCAGTTCATACTTTGGCCTGTGAACTCTTAGGAAAAGCCTTTCTTAAAGATCTTGCACTGAAGATGTGTGACTTGCTGACGTGTATTTTTCACGAAGTTTCTGTTGATTTAGGGTAAAATCATCTCAACATATGACTGATCATAGGTAGAAATTTCTTTTGGCACTTATCTTGGGGGTAGGGGGTGTAATCTAGGCCCAAGGCAAAGAATGTAGTGTCACAGCACTTGCTCCATTTTTACTCTAGTTGACCTGAATTTAGAATTGTATCTCTTATTATTACTACTTTAACCTTGGGTGCTTAACCATGGGGTACTCTGACTGACTTGAATTTGGAACTATCTCTTATAACTTGATATTACATGTATATACAGTAGTATCTTTTTACAGTGGCATGCTAAATATTTATAAATGGTGCTGTCTGTCAGGAGTGACATCCTTAAACTTTTATAATGATAATTAAAAGAGTAATTCATGAAGTAATTTATGAACCTCAAAGTTAAAGATATATACATTACTAAGTTAGATTAGAACTCCATTGGAAGGAATATAACTGAAGATCTAAGAGCAGTTGCATATTTCCTAAATAAATTTTGGTTCAAGTTAAAACCAAGGGCTTGTTTTTTTATGTTGATACAGTACTTTTACAAAGCTACACATTTTAAATACCTTTTGTGTTCCATACCTGCAAAAGATTTTTGTATGTAAGTGACCTTGCAGCCCCACTGATTGACACATCTACATAGTGGAGCTGAAAGTCTGCAGGTGAAACTAGAGACTTCCCCACTAATCCTTACCTTTACTTTTGCTTTCAAGGTCCAAATTAGCACTTGGGTGAAATTTCCACTGGGAGCTAAGGCTTAAGAATGTCATACATTTTGTAAGTTCAAAAATTACTCTTGAAGCAGCAAGAAGAATGGTAGTCTAACTTTTTAACAAAGTCAGCTCATATCCTATTAAGAAGAAAAATTGAGGATTTGAATTCACTAATCTGGTTAATTTCAAGGGCTCCATAATTTATCATCTAATTTATTTCATTTGTGTTCCAACAAAGTACTAGCTGTAAATCATTGAGATACCAAAGTCCTTAAATTACTTTTGGGGAATTGCCTGAATATTTCAGCTAATCTGAAATGCCATCATATTTTTCCATATTAAGAGAATTAGGTTTGTTATTTTGATAGTTTGGTTTCTGAAGGTATAAGGATAAGGTTTTTACATTATTATTACTCTAAGCTGATGACATAAAAATAAGGTTTTTCATTATCTTAAGGAGATAAAATCCTCCAAATTGAGCTGAAGTTAATCTCTTTATCTTTGATAGGGTACTGGAGAAACATACTATGTGCATTGTAGGAGAAGATTACCAACTTGTTCCACGCGAAGATCCAAGTTTTGAATTTTCGAGGGGGCCACTCATGGGGGGACGTTTTGGGCTCTCCTTACTTATGAGCACACCACGACGGGTGGTCCCCATAATCATTATTTCTTCTCTTCTTGTGTGTTGTATTCTGTATTACACATCTCCAATGAGTGCAACAGCAGTGTTTGGTAAGCTTTCTGTTTGAATTTTATAGGAAGATGCAGTTGCTACCTTGCTTTAAAATTATTCTAAACTGCATTGTACTTTGTTTGTGAATTAACATTAATGGGTTTTATAATCTTAGAAAAGTTGAAAGAAAACGGCAAATAGAGTAGCTGCATTAGAGTAGACTTTGCACGTTTTGGTTCTAACTTTGCTTAGAGCAACAAAATTTGCAGCTCCGTCAGCAACATCTGAAAGAAATGGACTTCCTTCTGCCAAAACAGAAGCATACCCAAAGCGACTACGTTTTCGAGGCACTCAGAGGCGGTTACCACAGGCCCTAATTATTGGAGTACGTAAATGTGGAACAAGGGCCTTGTTAGAGATGCTCAACCTCCATCCACGAGTGCGGAAAAATGGGAATGAGATGCATTTCTTCGATGTTGATGAACGTTATGCTAATGGCATTGAATGGTACAGAAAGAAGATGCCATATTCTTTTGATAATCAGGTAGGATATGTAAATGAATGCTGTTACTTAATTGAATGTAAAAAAAAATAATGCTTTTGCCAGCGGTAGGATTTGTTTTAGCATGTCTCTTGCTTATATTTACAGTATTCAGTAACATACAGTAGAGTGCTGTGTTAATAGGATATATTATACTATAGTTCTTTGATAAGCTAGAGTTTTATAAGTGAGTTATGTAGTAATTGCTTAAGATTTTCATGCTTAAGTTTTGAATATTTTAATGTGTGAGGTGCATATAAAATTTTATTATAAGTCATAATACAATATACTAAAACTGTTACTGAAGAATTTACGAAATATACTTGCCACATGGGAGAATTGAATGTTATGCAAGATGTGTGTTAAAAAGATTCTTTGTGCAATATTTATCCTCCTGTATGACTTACTTGTTCTACCTTAACTCTTGAAACTAAAATATCATAATTATCATTATAAAGTAGCTCAGCACAACTAAATGTAATTAAGTAGTGATTCCAGTAGTTATAACCCTTATCAATCAGGGACATGTAAGACATCCTGGGTGATAATTATTGGGGTTAATGCAATAAATGCAGTTAATTCTTTATTCAGGTCTAAGAAGAATCTAGAATCTGTAGATTACAGATTCATAGTTTTCCAGACTTATGCATATCATGGTATAATTCTTTAAAACCTCATGAATTTAACTTGCAATTCTATTTCTCAGTTTATGTCACCTAATAGTTCTCTTACATTCTTGATGCTGGAGTTAGGTCATTACGGTTCTTGTGCTCTTGGAGTAAAACCATCAAGATTCTTGTGCAAAGATATACCATCTGTAAATAAAAATAAATAAATTTTAGTAAATACAAATACTAAATTGTTTTACAAAAATAGGTATAATATTGTTCAAAATACTGACTAAATTGTATATGCATTTTTAGGTAACTGTAGAAAAGACACCTTCCTACTTTGTATCTCGGGAAGCACCTGCTAGGGTACGAGCAATGAATGAATCAACCAGGTTGTTACTTATTGTCAGGGAACCTGCAATTAGAGTCTTGTCTGATTACACTCAGATTATGGATTCAAAGCTCAAGAAAGGAGTTAAAGTAGCGCCGTTTCATGAAAAAGTACTTACGCCAGAGGGAGAGGTCAATGATGGGTAAGCATCTTCTTTCTTTTTACATTGTAAAAGTATTTTACAGAATATTACTCAAGTCAAAGACAAATCTTATTTTTCATTCCATTCCAGTTTTGAAGCTACATGAATATTGTGCACTGACAGAGTTATTCAAAACATTTTATAAGTTACCTTTATAAGTTACCTTTAGGCTTTTTCTTAGATAATGTATGCTAATTGTAAATATTAAAAAATTAAGGCGTATGATATATCAAAGGGCAAATGAGGGCTGCATTGTGCCCAGGGGTACAGTGTGCATTTGTAATTAGTTGTAAGATTAATTTTTTTAATGCTGTATTTCCAGTTGCACCGTACAGAATGTATATGCTTGCACTGCGTTGTTGTAGTTTTTATGCGGACTATTTTTATTAAAATTTAAAAGTAACTATATCACGTAATTGTTGTCTTTACAGTGTCTGAGATTTAATCCTTAACATTGGTTTTTTTATATTTGTCTATTTTGTTCTGAAAAGTTAGGAAACAATTTTTATATATGACACTTACCAAGTAATTACATAGCTATAGTTTCTACTGTAAACAGCAGCTTAAGAATTGAAAATTAGCGGTAGCGCTCTTTTGTTTTGGTGCAGGTAAATGCCCTGCCCACTTTGGGGGAAGAATAGGTACAACGTAGCTAAAGAGCTCAGTTCGTTTCTGCCAGTGAAGACTGAACGTCGATCATCCAGCAGCTGTGCTTTGTTAATTCAGGAGTACTTTCAGCTGATGATTTGGTTGTCTATCAAAGGATTTGGTGAAGTATTTTTTCATTTGGTAGCCTCCGAGCTATATTTTCATAGCTTAGCTTAGCTTAGCTTAGCTTAGCTTAGCTTAGCCTCTTTTCAATTTTTTGGACTATTATGTCAGAATGAGTGTGACCAGTAACCGGTATTGCAGCAAAGGCTGTAATACTAGGTTGACTTCATTTAAATATGACGAACATTCTGTTTGTTTTCACTGCTGTGGACAAGTATGTTCCCATGACTTGACTAGCGAGGAATGTAAGGATTGGGCCGTAAGCAAATGGAAAGTGTTGACCAATCATTTGGATAAATTAGAGAAAGCTATGCTTAGGAAAGTGGCTGCTAGAGCTGAGGCTAGAGCCTCTGTGTCCTCTACCCCTAAACCGGCTTTTTCTACACCTTTGACTTCTTGTTCCCCGATTCCTACTTCTCTCGCTCTCCCTACAATTCTGGCTCCCTTCCCTCTGAACCCAGTGCCATCGCCAGTTTCGAAGCTCAGATGGATAAGAAGTTCGACATTTCAGTAAGTACTGTTGCTCAGATAGGCTCATAGTGCAACTGTCCGTGCAAGTGCTAGTGCCTGCACCCGGGTTAGTGCTGGGGAGGGGGTGGCTACTCGTCCCACCAATGCTCCTAGATGGAGATCCCTCCCAAACTCCCCTGCACCTGGGAGGAGGCAAACCATAAGTCCAAGGGGGGTTTGCCCACGAGTAGTTGCTTACTCAGTCGAGCCTGTTGCTGGTCCTAGGTATCGACAGACAGCCACTGGATAGGATTCTTACAGATCTCCTAAATTCAGTCACTGTCAGACTCCCCTGCACCTGGGAGGAGGCAAACCGTAAGGAGAAGGGGAGGTCAAGGGTTTGCATACGAGTAGTTGCTTCCTCACCCAAACCTGTTGCTATTTCTCAGGTTTCGGCAACCAAACGCTTGAAAGGTGTCCAATTGGATCACACCTCATCTTCCAGTGGTTCAGATTCTGAACCCAAAGAACACGTTCGACATTTTCAGGAGTCTTCTAGGCCTTTGAAGAGGCATGTTGCAGACGTGCGTACAGCGGTACCTCACAAGCACCATAAGGATCAAGAGTCCTCTTGCAGCTATTGGGACAACAGAGAGCTCCCTTTGGACACCAAGCGCCCATTGGTTCATCAGCGCCCATTGGTTCGTAAGCGCCCATAGGCTCACAAGTGCCAATTGGCTCCCAAGCACCAATTGGCTCATAAGCGCACTTTGGGATGTCCCTCTCTCATTGGATCCGAGCTGCCAGGGGCTTATAAGCCTGATGCAGGTTTAGTTCATGCAGTAGCTCCAGACATCCTGTTGGCTCCCAGCTCTCCAGCATTGGGATACAAGTCTGAGACTCCAGATTCAGATGTCCCTATCGCAGGTCAACCTGTTTCAGCGCCTTCTGTGTCACAGATCCCCAAGGCCGTATCCTCTTCACCTGTCGCTAATCATATGAAGTCTGGAAGTACATCAGCACCCCAATACTCTTCTTTGCTTCCCATTCACCAATGTTTGGACAACATCCTGGAACTGTTGAAGAACCCTCGTCTTTGAAACCAGAAGAACCACAGCAAGATTTGGCATTTTCTGCTGTATCTTCAGCAGAGGAGGAACCTGAACCAGAACAGCCTTCATCAGCTTATGCCTCATTATTGAATTATTTTCTGTTCTGCTTCCCGACATATTTCTCCACCGCAGCCCCTTCTTCCCCGGGATCAGCGTCCTTGTTATGTCAATCCTCGAGTACCACTAGACTTCCATAGATGGCCCTCTCTATTTTGTCCAAGAAAGCGTTATCGGGGATAGACTCTCGGCTATCTGAGAAGAGGGAGTTGGGCAAAGCTGTATTTTGTTCTCCTTCTCAGTTTTCCAAAAGGAGATATGTATTCTGTACAACCGGGGAAGGTCCTTCCTTGGGAGTTTCTGCTGTATTCGTACATGCAGACTGGCTTGGAGTCCTGTCGTGTGCGGACAAGGTGATTCGAGATAGGGCACAGGAGTTAGCTGTTCTTTTTTTTGTCATGTATACTGAAGAAAAGAGACGTGGTGTTCTTTCACCACTAAAGGAGTGGTACCATTCCGGAGATCTGCTCCTCTTTTTGCTCATCTGTACAAACCAGCCTTTTTTTCTCGAATGACATAAGAGCGGGCAGCTACAGAATTGCAAAAGGCTACTCACAACTTGCTTGCGCAGTTGTCCAAGCGAATGATGGAATCTAAACGAACATCTGCTGTGTCATTTAATCCTCGGCCTCTCTCTCCTCTCCAGCCACGGCTCTTTCGAGGTAACAGAGGAAGAGCTTCCTTGCACCCACGCACAAATCCCAGATCAGTTTCCCCTATCAGCAAGAAGTCCTCTTCTAGACCCGTCTCTAGCAAGTGAGACTTCGGCCATCCGTCTACCTGTGGGTGCCAGACTCCCACACTTCTGGAGACAGCGAGAGGCCAGATTGATAGAACCATGGGTACTAAGGGTTCTCAAGGAAGGATATGCGATTCCCTTCAAAAAAGGAAGTCACAGCTCTTCTCCAGAAGAGAGCTATAGAATAGTTAGAAGACTTGTCATTGGGGGTTGGGGGGCTTTGCAATCGCCTCCTTGCAGTCCCCAAAACCTCCGGGGATTGGAGGCCAGTCCTGGATGTAAGCGGTCTGAACGTCCAAATCATGAAGTTCAGGCTGCAGACAAACAGCTCAATTCTTGCTGCAATTTCCCAAGAAGATTGGATGGTCTCAATAGACATGAGAGATGCTTATTTTCATGCCCCAATACACCGCGATTCCAGGAAATTCCTGTGATTTGCTCTCAGGACAAAGTTTTCCAATTTTGGGCTCTATGCTTCGGGTTGTCAACAGCCCTTCAAGTCTTTATCATGGCTAATGGGCTTGAAGGTTTGTCTATATCTGGATGACTGGCCCTATGTTCATCATCCCAGAAGAAGTGCATGGAGGACCCTCTCAGAATCCTTCAGTTAGCCCAGGAGTTGGGCAGGAAAAGTCCCGAGTCCCTTCTCAGACGATAGTCTATTTGGGGATGAAGATAGACACTCTGGGGTTTTTTCAGATTTTTCCATTAGAGAAGAGAATACTATCATGGACCCAAAGAAGTCCGTTATTTTCTGAGTCTTCAGACCTGCTCAGCCAATGACTGGATGAGCCTGCTACGGACCCTCTCCTCCATAGAGATGTTCATTCCTTTGGGGATACTGCATGTGAGGCCTTTGCAGTTCTTTCTGAAGGTCAGTTGGAACAAGAAGATTTTCTCAGATTTCTTTGTATTCCCCATCACACAGGAAATAAAAGAAGATCTTCAGTGGTGGCTCATAGAGGGAAGGTTCCACTCACAGAAGTCCCTGTGTCACCCAAGCCCAAACCTCTCATTATTTTCCGACACGTCTGACTTAGGTTGGGGAGAGACACTTGGACGATTGGAAGTGTCAGGGAAGTGGTCCGTTCAAAAGAGGAAATTGGACATAAATCTGTAGGAGTTGAAAGAGATTCACCTGGCTCTTCAACATTTTGCCGCAGTAACTCGAGTCTCAGTGATTGCGGTTCATTCTGACAACACGACGGCTTTGGCTTATATTCGAAACCAAAGAGGCACTCACTCTCTGTCACTGTGCGAGTTAGCCAAGGATCTCTTTCTTTGGGTGCATAACAACAATACACAGATTCTCACCTGCTGTGTTCAGGGCAAGTTAAGCGTATTAGTGGACGAATTGAGCTGTTGCGAACGGGTTCTACCTACGGAATGGTCACTGAATCCACAAGTGTGCACTGATCTGTTGAAACAGTGGTAACACTGTCGATAGACTTGTTTGCAACATCCAGGATCCATTGCCTCCCCCTGTATTGCTCTCTGGTGCCGGACTCTCAGACTTGGGCAACAGAGGCGATACTTCAGGGTTGGTCACACCTGGAAATGTATGCCTTCCCTCCTTTCAGTCTAATAAGAGGCATGATCAACAAATTTAAGACTTCTCATCATGCATCGATGATCCTAATAGCTCCCTTTTGGCCTCAAAAGGAGTGGTTTCCAGATCTTCTGGAACTTCTGTCAGACTTTCTGTGGCTCCGCCCACAGAGGAAAGATCTTCTCAGACAACCTCACTTCAACAGATATCAGCAAGATTCGTCCACTCTCACTCTGACAGGCATTAAACTGCCAGAAAGCTTGTTAGAGCGAAAGGATTTTAAAAAAAAGTTGCAAATGCTATCACATAATGTAGATGTGACTCTTCTTCTAAGCACTACCAGGCTAAGTGGGCAGTTTTTAGGAGATGGGGTAAAGAATGTAGCATCTCATCTTCTTCTACCTCTGTAGCCCAACTAGCCGAATTTTTACATTACCCAGGATCTTCAAGAGGCCTTTCGACGTCTATGATAAAGGGTTACAGATCCATGCTGAACTCAGTATTCAAGCATAGAGGTGTGAACATTTCCTCAGACCTGGACATTCCAGATTTAGTCAAGTCTTTTGACACCAGGAAATGGAAGTCTCAGCAGCCAGTGTATTGGAACCTAGACGTAGTCCTACATTGGTTGTCAGGCCCGCCTTTCGAACCTATGCAGATGTCCTCCTTTAGGGATCTGTCTAGAAAGACACTTTACTTAATCACTTTAGCCACAGTGAAAGAGTCAGTGAGTTACAAGCCCAGGACAAACAAGTTTTTTCACAAGAGACAGCTATTTGCTCATATATTTTAGGCTTCTTAGCCAAAAACAAGTACCCACCTTAACCCTTGGCCTCATTCTTTTTCGGTCCAGAGTCTTGCAGAACTGGTAGGACCATCTGAACAAGAGAGAGAGTTATGCCCAGTGAGATCATTAAGATTTTACATTGAGAGACCAAAAAATATCAGAGGGAATTCTCGTAACCTCTGGCGTTCTGTCAAGAACCCTTTACGTCCTCTCTCCAAGAATGCTATCTCTTTCTCTTTGGGAAACATGATTGTAGAGCCTCACTTGGGAATTAAGGAGAATAATTTACCGTTGTTAAAGAAAAAAGCACATGAAGTATGGGCAGTAGCCATTTTGTTGGCTTTTTAATGCAATCTCTCTCTAGCTACCATAATCCAATCGACTTATTGGAAGTGTTGCTCGGTCTTCGCCAACTATTATCTACGTGACATTGAAACTGTGTTCGAGGACTACAGTACACTGGGTCCGTTCTCCACAGCTGGTGTGGCACTAGGGAATGAGGGGTAGGAGTGATCCTCTTATTTCTGTCTCCTAGCCTTGATTAAGGTTGTTGAGTTTTTGGGAAGCCAGGGGTACTTAGTACCTGGAGTACCCTCCAATCTTTGTTTTTAATGGATGGGTAATATATGTTTTTTAAATGGTGTACTGGTAATATAATTTTATGGTCGTATGTTAGTCGATGTCTATTTTTCGCCCAGGGCAAGGGCAGTTGTTGTGTTTAAGCTTTGTCAAATCATAGAAGCACTCCCTGACCACAAAGCTCCCACTGAAGTAGGGACAATCCTAATACTACCAGTCATGTCCCTACGGGTCGAGATGAGCAACAACCAAGAGTCAGTATCTTCCTGCTCTTGCTCTCTCCCAAGGTAAGTTTACAACAAGCATTATCACAATGCTAGCTTTTCTTTTTTATTTCAAATGCATTTATAATGTTTTTGGAGTAGCACATGTCCATTCTTCCCACCTATCAATGTGGGATTCAGCTATGTAATTATTTGGTAAGTGTCGTATATAAAATGACATTTTTATAATAAAATAAGATTTTTTATTTACTTACCAAGTAATTACATGAATTGAGCCTGTCCCTCCTCCCCTCACATGTACTTAGAGCATAAATGAACTGCTCTTTAGCTGCATTGTACCTATTCTTCCCCGAAAGTGGGCAGGGCACTTACCTGCACCAAAACAAAAGAGCGCTACTGCGAATTTTTAATTCTTAAGCTGCTGTTTAAAGTAGAAACTATAGCTATGTAATTACTTGGTAAGTATATATAAAACCTTATTTTATTATAAAAATGTCATTTTTTAGAGATTCATAAATTTCCAGTACATGTAGGTAAATGCTTGAACTGTTGAATTTTACAGCACAATACTGTAGGTCATAAGCATTCATGTGATGTATTTTGGCAGTATGTACAGCATATGATGCTTATATGTGAAGGTAGTGACTTTTTGCATCTTGCTGCCAGATTTTAAGTAGCTAATATGTAGTCTGTCACCTTGTTTTGTACTGCAAGTGCCTTTGAATGTAGAGTTGTAAATGGAGCAGAAAGGCTGTTCAATACATTCATGTAACTGGCACAATAGAAGTATGATTAGCCATGTTTCATACTGTTGAGACAAAGTTTTCCTTTAACAAATATATTGAAGTACCATATTTACTGATTTCATAATGACTGTAGATTAATTAAGCCACAAAACTGAATCTTAGGATGCTGTTTTATGTGATTGTCCAGTTTTCTGTGGTTGCTGAATATTAAGTCTGGGAAGCAAATCTTATTAGGAAGTTGTCAGAATCTTCAATATATGTCATTTATTAAATAAGATTTATTTTATTAAGAACAATCCCTTGAGGCCTTCAATAGCCAAGAGAATGAACCTCTGTATTCCTTAAAATCCAAGAAATCTGCTGTAACTGAAAAGAGGTTTCAAGTGGAGGAGTATTTTTTTTTTTTTCATAACACAATGAATCATGTCCACTTTCCCTGATATAGATAAGTGGCAGAAAATCTGCAATGAGTGTTGATACCTGCTACAACCTCGAAAAAGTGCTTTCTGAAACACTAGCTGGTTAACCTCCAAGCACAAGGTTAAAGAGATTCTGGATGTGTGAAAAAAATTTTAAAAAGGGCTACCTTAAAAGGCTCCTCCAATTGGCAAGGACTCTGGAGATATTTGTGTTGAGGTCTGGGGAGATCATGCTGCTATAAGGGAGTGATGAGTGTTATCTGGAGTTCACAAAAACCTGAAACTTTGAATACCTGACAGTAGGCCAAAACTGTGAAAAGCGTAAATATCAAGGTAGTCCAAGATGTCCAGCATTGCATCTACTATCCAGCTGCAGAGAATAGAACAGTGGTGGTCAGGTGTTCAACAATTTGGTAAAAGCATTTAGCAGGGGAGTTCCTCATGCTTGCCAGAATAAACAGGCTTCCAGTTTTAGTAGTGGTATTACATGTTTTGGCTATTTTTTTTTTTTTTTTTTACTTTATTTGCTGGGGTTACAGTTAATCTTGGTAAACTAAGATTGATCAATATGGCTATCAAATTTTTTGTGGCATTTTTGGGATGGAAGTAGCACAGTTGTGGCAGTTTAACCAAGTCCTGACCAAGTTCCTAGATTTGTCTATTAATGTAACCTATATGCAATCTGCAGTAATTACCTGCTTTTGCAGCCATTGTTATTTGTTAGGCCTGAAGATGTCTTGATGTGCATGCCAAGGTGAAACACATCAGGTCCTTTGTTGCTAGCGATTGTAATCGTAATACGTGATTTTCTTACTCACAACCAACAATGAATAAAAAAAATATTGGAAATGCATCCTTGAAAAAAATTTGTAAGAATGTTGTTTTCAGTTTGATTTCCAGATTTTTAAGTAGTAATTTGCTAAATAAGATATGATATATATACTAAAAACAAACCCTCAGGCCAGCCCTATTAGTGCTAGTAGTATCAACTTAAGTGAGGTTCAACTAAATAATAGTCATCATAATGCAAAGTAAAGTTCTAGTCTCGAGTACAGGCCATCCCCGGTTATCGGTGGGGGTTCATTCCCAAAGGCGTGACGATAACTAAAAATCGCCCATAACTAGAAATCGATGGATATTAGCATGTATCGGTGCCAGTAAGTGGATATCGGCGCCGATAAGCGGGATTGGCGCCAAAAATCCAGTTGTTGTTGTCGTTAGACAAGCACCGTAAAACTGGATTGCCGATAACTGAGGCCACCGATAACTGGGGACTGCCTGTACTGCCCTTTATGTAATTATTATTAAAGTTGGCAAGTTTTTGAGAAATATCTTCATGAAAGAAAAGGAATATTAGAATTGAAAATGTTCTGTTGACCCTTGAATTTTGTTGACTTTGAAGTTATTGGTTTGATTAATCATGTATTTTTCATAAATAATATAACTGAATGCTTATATATAATTTGGTAAATAATTAACTCTGTATTAGGACTCATGTTTACTGTTATACAGTATGTATATAATTTGGTAAGTAAAAAACTTCATGTTGAGCACTTGTAAAGCCTGTGGCCAGTAATACAGTAATCTGTTTGAAGACTTATAGGTTTTGGGGTCAGGAGTTATTTTTTATTATTATTATTGTTATTATTATTGGAAGATGAGCCCTGTTCATATGGAACAAGCCCAAAGAATATGATGTTCATTTGAAAGGAGTAACAGAAGGTAATGGGAAATACAGAAAGAGGAGATCAGTAATTAGAAAAACAGATAAATTACCAATAAAAAAAAATCAATGAAAATGTAAGTAAATTATTAAAATACAAGGAGAATTGTAGTAGGGTAGTAGTACATTACCTCTTTGCTTAAACTTCTGAGGTTCCAGGTGCACGACATCCTCAGGGAGGCTGTCCCATGGTCCAATGGTGTGAGGAATAAAGGACCTCAGAAACTGATAAGTTCTACAGCGAGGTACATTAGCTGCATATTAGTGCTACTGTTCAGTGAATCTGGTTGCTCTCAGCAGGGAAAGGGTATCAGGGATCAATTGTGAATGCGAAAGATCTCTGTTACAAAAGAACTTATGAAAAATTGACAAACAAGACCATCTGTCAATGGTCCAAGTCATAACTGCTAATACTATTAGGAAACACAAACCTACCATCATGAACCACTTTATCTAAAAAAGATAAATCTCTGGCAGAAGCAGACATCCACATTGGAGAACAGTATTCTAGTAAAAGAAGGACTAATGACCTAAAACAGGTTGCATTGATTTTATCACTTTTTATAAATATATTTTTACATTTTTAAATTTTTGAGGGTGGCACCTGCAAATTTTAAAGTTGTAACTCAGAAAGTGATTACTGCACCTACTGCAGACTTCTTTATTGAAATTTTCCTTGAAGGACTACCAAATAATGCTACTGCTAATACCAGTAATCTTTGCATATTGCTGTCCAACTTACAGCAAATATTCCTTGCTCCAATTTTCATAGAGTATGAAAAAAAAAAATCCTTTGGGGCAGCCCTTAAGATCTGGAAATAAATTGGTAGGCTGTAAACTACTGTATGTACTTAAAATGTCAATTTTACCAGTTATAAAAAGATTTGGGTAATTATATTAAAGGTTTATAGGTCTTCCTGATGTTGCAGAAATTTACTTTATTTGGTAATTAGAATGATAATTTACAAGTACTGGTTTGCTTGGTCATATTCTATTTACTGACAAAAGACCTTGAGTAACATTTTATTGTGTACTAACTAATATAGCCCTTTTCAAATGTTTTTATAGGTACAAAGCAATCAAGATTAGTCAGTATGCTGTGCATCTATTACACTGGCTTCGTGAATTTCCTCTAGATCAAATACATATCATTGATGGTGACAATCTGATAGTTGATCCGTTTACAGAAATTGATAAGGTGAGTGGCAGGTTTAATTTTCACCATGATAATGGTATTATTTTTTAAAAAGTAAACTTTCCACTAATGTTTCATTGCTCTCTTTATAGTACAGTACATAGCCTGCTTCCTTGGTTATACATGTTGTTCAAGCATGTGTGTTCTCTTATAAAATCTTTTGAGGTGCTTGTTGCAACTTTTCAGGAGTAAAAATGACAAATTTCAATTAATTTGTATTTTTCGTAGCTAACAAACCTGCAGTCTTTACATTAGGATAAATCTTCTGGCGCCAGCTGGAAACTTGTAAAATAAAAACAAGAATTGTTTATGCAAGGAATTGGTGGCATCTGGCATCTTGTCTAGGAGGTGAGATGGGAAGTGGCCAGTGACCTGATCTCAACCCCGTGAGGTATCAGTTTTCCTCCAGCCCATTGTTAACTGAAAGAGGGGTGTCTAGAGGTGGGCAGTAAACGTTAAGACCGTAGGTTTGTTAGCTATGAAAAATGCAAATTAATTTAAATATGTCATTTGTTCATACGCAGAACAAACGTGGGTCTTAATATTAGGATAGATTCACTCTTGGTGGGAGGTAAGAGAATCCTGAACCGACTGGAGGTTCAGCGCACTCGGTTATACTTCCTGAATAAGAGAATTCAAAGGAAGGAAACCTAAGCCTCTGATCAGTTAGATATATGGGTATCCAACAGTCAGATTACTGGGCTAGGCCCAGTGCAGAAATTCATTGTATTAGAGGAAGTTAAAGAGCTATTTCTGCTCAGATAACAAACTAAGGTAGCCACCTATACGTGTTTGTTATCATTCCTCTCTCTCCTTGCCAGGGAGAGGAAGGGTTTGCTACTGCTAGGTATATTTGTGTAGAATAAAAACAAACCAACAGTAAGGCTACTACACTCCTCTGTATCTGGCCCGTCCCAGCGTATGATGGAACCATCATCTTACCACCTGTAGGTAGAGAAGAAAGGAAGAAAGCAGGGAAGGAAAGAGACCAGTCATCTCAATCATCCTCAATTTCATACCATCATCTTAGACAAGATACAAAACTGTCCCACTCGGGGCGCTGGATGAGCTACACAACTTGTTGAGCAGCCACCACCAGACCCAAGGAAAAAAGTGTCCAGGACCTGTGGGCAATGTCCCTCAGGTAGAAGGAAGTGAACGTGGTTTGGTGGAGCCAAGAACCAGCATTCAGGATACTATGAACAGATAAGTTCTTTTTGAATGCCAAGGAGGAGCTTAGTCCTCTAATGTCATATGCTCTTGCATGCACAATATTGGCAGTAGAAAATGAGGATGAGGAGTAGGCATGCCTAATCACTTCACGAAGCCAAAACAAAATAGTATTCTTGGACACTTCTTTCTTGATCTGTCCTGTGCTAACAAAAAGTCTTTGTCATCCTGGTCCGAGATGTCGAGTCCTGTTTAGATAGCAACACATTGCTCTGACAGGGCAAAGGAGCAATTCATCTGGATCATCGTTAACCAAATCCACAAGGGAAGGATGGAAAAGGAGGTAAAATTGTCATCATGAACCGAGGGGTTTTGAGTCTTCGCCATGAATTCTGGGACACGTTCGAACACTACTGACTTGTAATTCTGGGAAAGTGTAACATCCAAAGCTAGGGTGTGGAGTTCTCCCACTCTATTCGAAGATGCCAAGGCTAGAAGGAAAATTGTCTTGAGGGTCAAGTTCCTGTCTAATGACCGATGCAATGGTTCATTTGGGACTCAAGTGAGACTACTTGGCACCAGAGTCAGATCCCAGGTAGGAGATTTCAGTTCTCTAGGAGAACAAGACTGTTCAAAACTTTTGGGCAGCATAGAGATTTCCCAAGATGAAGTTAGGTCCACGTCCTTCAAACGAAGAACCTTCAGTGCTGAATGACCTCATAGGTTCCAGCGCTTGGCCTTCGGACTAAATTATATATTCTATTCTATTCAAACGAAGAACCATTCGAAGTGAGGTCCACGTCTTTCAAACGTAGAACCATTCCCAAGGCATCCCTGTAGCCCTTAATAGCAAAAAAAGAAAGGTGTTTTTCTGTTCTGAGGAACATCAGAAAATCAGCTCCGCTGAATAGAGGTTCTGAGTGGAGAGAAACCCGTCAGCGACACCAATCACAGTAGACGGCCCATTTCCCCTGATACACAGTTTGAAGAAGACCTTCTGAGGTAACCAGACATCTGTGTTGCTGCTCTGCAACAGAAGTGCTTCGCTCGCAGGAGATACTGGATAGTCTCCAACCATGAAGAAATAGGGATGTTACCAATTGATGGTATCGCTCTACATGAGGTTGACAGAGAAGATTGTGCCAAGGCCAAGGGGGTATTTCTCTCGGAACCGCTGAGAGCAGAGTTAGAAGATCCAGAAACCATTCTGCTTGAGGCCTTAAAGGAGCTACAATGGTCATCCTGAGATTCTGAGAAATCATCACTCCATTCAGGACATGATGGATCAGGTCAGGGACACCAGCTGTAATTTTCTGCATGAAAAGGTCTCTTATGTGCCAGTAAAGAACATTAAAATCGCTATTGTGCAATATCTATGAGTCTTACTGTAACTGGCACATAAATATGCAAAAGCTCTTAGTAAAACCCCGTATGCTGACAATGGATCGTCAAGTGGCACTAGCATATAAATGGTTGGTAATGCTGTGTATACAACTTTACATCTGTAGTTTATTTTCTTCAGTTAGTTGGAAATTATATTAACAGAAATACTGTATACCTCATTAAAAAGCAATTTAAAAAGGTCAGGATTACCCTAAAATGTAAAATATTTTATGTGATCAGTTTCAACCAACAGAAAAGCTTTGATACTGCAATAGGTTCCTTATATTACTTTTGTTTGGATAAGGGGGAAAGTTGAAAAAGAAGGGCAAAATAAACAAGGACACATTTTTCTTTCATTCTTTTACATCTTGCTTTTCTGGAGCATGTTGTGTGAAGGTTTGTGGCCAAGGAGAAAATTATAATCCAGAATGGAGACATGATCTTTATTGTCTCTTTTTTTTTTTTTCTAGTTCACAAAAAGGCATCTCAGACTGTTGCCCATAACCATCTATTTGGGAGTAGTAGTTTCCTTATGTTTACTGGTTTTTAGTTAATTTAGCAACTGGGACTGCAGGTATGTGACATGGAGCATAGAATACTTAGGATGTACAGTATGTATTTAGGTCAGAAGCAGTTTTTCTCTCTTCATGTTGAAGGTTAAAAATTATCATCATTTAGTCTGCTGTGGAAAACATGAACAGCACAGGACCTTTCTGATGTAGAAATTTTATAGACCTACTTTCATTTAAGAAAACGAATGTGTGAGATATGGAGGAGGAAACAAATATGATGATGCAACAAAATTTCATAGTAACATGCTCCCCATCACTAAAGTTTAATCCCCCTCAAATTGGGACCACCTTGACGTGGTGAGGGGGCTCTCGAACCTAGGGATCTATTTTCCCTAAGTTTGATCCCAAGTGTCCCACATATATATAAATACGCTTTAGGAATAATTTTGTGGATTTTTCCACTTTTTTCAAAATTACCAAAATTAATAAATAGGAAAACATATCATGGCATGGAGTGAAGTTGAATCTGAAGCTAAATAGTGGGAACTGTGGTAGAACCATCATCTACCTGATAATGTTCGGACCTGGTTTTTCAGGCGGAACTATTCTGTGGAGCTGGACCACGGATTCCAGGGGGGCCTGGTTCTAGGAATAGGACTCTCGGCTTTCTGTCCGGTTAGCCCATATTGTGATTAGGATGGGGATGACTGTATTATTACAATACACTCAATCCTAGCAAGCGGGTTTTGCTTACACTTGGGCCATACTAAATCATGATGTGCCATCCCCTTTTGGGGTGCCAGGGTAGGGGGGACGCGGACATTTGGGAGTCAGTTCCCACTTGTGCCATTAGTGGAACATCCAACTTCATAAAAAGCCAATGATATCTTTTCAAGATTTATTATTTATTTTTTTTATATATATATATATACTATATATATATATATATATATATATATATATATATATATATATATATATATATATATATATATATATATATATATATATATATATATATATATATATATATATATCTTTTATGCAAAGTAGTCTTGAGGATATTAGTACCCCTGGACCCCATGATGGTAAAATTCTGGCACAGTCGATGACTAATGGAACGTCACTCCCGAATCTCCTTAACATAGATAGAAATGCTACAACGGAACATCCTGTTCCAAGTAAAATATCAGTCACTAAAGACTCAGAAGAGTCTAGAAAGTCAAAAAGAAAAAGAAACAAATAATAACAAATTGGTAAACTCCAGTATTGTAACACTGGAACCATACATTAAGGACAATAACTCTAAAATAGAAACAAGTAATCCCCTAAAACCCCATCAACACAAGACAGCTCATCACCGATGAATGTGAAAAAATTAAAAGAAATAACTATCAACTAAACCCAACACTAGTTCATTTTGAACATATTTTTGGACCAGACAATTGGTCCAGATTTTTAATATTAAAAGCAGAAAAACAGATCTCACCAGCCATTTTAGAGAACAGATTATTAAATATACACCCCACACAAGACATGGAATGTAGACACATCAAAAACAATGAATGGCTAATACAAACAACAACCAAAGCCCAATCAACAACTTTTCTACAAATAACCAACATAAATGAAATAAAAGTAACAGTAACCAGCCATGAAACACTTAATTATACACAAGGCACAGTAATGCTCCCAGACAATGATGAAAAAGAGCTACCATCAAAACAAATCTTAATTGACTCCCTTAAACTAAGATGCAATAACATACATGACTTAGAATTATATGCTGTCCCAAGTAGAAGGGATGCAAATAAACATATTAAAATAGTCAAAATAAAATTTACAAACCGGGAACTACCACGAAAAATAAAAATTCTGGGACTGAATAGAGAGGTTTCCCCTTTGTCCCTAAACCTCTCCAATGCTCTGTCAAAAATATGGCCATTCAACCAAAAGATGTAGAAATAACGCTATATGCGCTGTATGTTCTGAAAACCACACAACAAATTGGAAATGCAAAACCTTCAAATGTGTAAATTGCAAATTAAATCATCATGCTAAATCTAAAGACTGTATATTTTATCAATATTATACAGAATTACAAATGTTAATGGACAGAACTGGTATGCCCGTTAACGAAGCCAAACTCGAACTGAAGGTGAGAGGAATCAATGACCCAGCAAAACTCCATTCATATTCAAATATTGTAACAACTCATAATAAACATAAAGAATCTCAACACAGAATAGATGTGACACACCTCTTCCCCTCCTCTACTATTCATAAAAGCCCAAGAGTACAGTTGCAACAGGCCTCCCCAGTAACAAGCGAAGTTAATCATTCAGAAACGAATTCCAATGATATGGAAAAATCAACAGAGGTTAATAATCCAGATCTGGAAACTCATAATGCATTAACATCATCCACAGAAAACTTAATTGACAAAAATAACCATAATAAAAAAAAGGAAAGTAATTGATAGAACTCCCCCTAAGGGAAAAAAACCTAACATTCCATTCATAGATCGATCTAGCAAAATCCCAGTCTCACCCATTAATCAGAAACAGATTACATTAACTGCATCACAAGTGGAAATCCATAGTGTTCCACAATCCAAGACAAATATAAATAACGATTCCCCAAATATGGATAAATCAACTAACTTGTCTGCACTCTCATCACCGAAATCAATGCAGAAACTTTCAGTTAAACATCCCACTGAAGAACCAAAAACCCATAAAATTAATCAAATTACACCCACATCAAATCAACCCTCAACAAGACCAAAGAATAGTAATAATAATAAACCTAAAAATTCAAATCAAAATTTTGTACCAGCACATCAGAGATCCAGTATGCCTATACCAGAAATTCCTAACAAAAATATTACAACATCCAGTAATGGGAGCATAGATGGGACCCAGAGATTAGAACCATTCCTTCAACACTCGGAACATGATTTATCTTATGGATGTCAAGAGTGTTTTATCATTACGCACAATCGTTTACCTAACAAAAATGAAAATATAACCCGAAATTTCATAAATAACTTTACTAGGTTCCGAAAATGCCCTTTAACATTCCATCAAGATGGCGAACTATGCTCAGAATCCTTAAAACTAAAGAAAAACATGATCAAAACTCAAATAGATTTCCTAATAAGGAAATATGAAGAAGAACCGATCAATGCATCAAATATTCAGCAATCAAACCTAGCTGCAAAGAAACCACAAAGCAACACAAACTCTCTTAAAATGTTACGGGATGTAGCTAAATCATCAGTTAACTTACAAAATCTAACGCCAATCCCCCAAACAATGACCAATAAAATAATTCAGTGGAACATGAATGGATTTTCTACTCGGCTTCGGCTAGGTGAAATCCAGAGAATACTAAAGGAACATAAACCAGTTTGCATATGTCTACAGCATATTGGTACAACTCCTAAGGACTTTAGAAACTATAAATTAGCTTGCCACTCACCAATAGTGGATGGCAAGCTAGAACAGCTATATATGTTCATAACGATTCAACTTATGAACCCCTAAATATAACATCACTGTCATATCAAATAACTGCAATCAAATTGCATATGCCAGACAATCAAATTATCTCTATAATAAATCTATATAATCAGCCAAATTTTAACTCAAACTTTAGTGATTTAGCACAAATAGTAAATAATGTAAATGGCCCCCTACTAATAGTAGGCGACTTTAATGCCCATAACACATTGTGGGACAGCGCACATGCTAGTAACTTGGCCAGCTCAAACATTGAGAATTGCATAAATGTTCAGAATTTACATTGCCTGAATGAAAGTGATTCACCAACGTACTTCTCAAAAACTCATTTAACCTTCTCCTCAATAGATATTTCATTATGCTCACTGGAATTAGTTGAGAGACTGGAATGGAATGTCCTAGACGACTCATATACTAGTGATCACTTTCCAATTGTTTTGAATTATTTGAACAACCAAAAACAATCATTTCCCATAAAATATATTTTACTGAAAGCTGACTGGGATAAATACAATTTACAAACTAGAAATATCCCTCCCTTCCCATTAAATCAAAACAATTATGTCACAAATGATTTCTTTTCCAGTTTTGTAATCAGTGCTGCAGATAAATGCATCCCCAAAACTTCTTCAACCCCTAATATATCCCCGTTCCATGGTGGTCTAATAATTTGTCTCTCTTAAATCGAACCAAACACACACTGGCACGTAATTTGAGTAGACTAAAGTCCAGATTAAACACCCTTAATAAAGGCCCTTGTAATATAAACAAACTAAACAAGATAATAGTTATAAGTATAACTATTGATCACATTAAACCACTTTTCAATAAATATAATGCAAAATTTCGAAAAACAATAATATTCGAAAAAGCTCAGTCGTGGAAAAATTATATATCGGAATTGTCACCAAATACTTCAATTAAGGAAATATGGCACAAAATCCGTAAAATCAATGGTAAACATGTAAGACCACCTAGAAGCCCAATACTATATAATGGCAAACTAAATCATAACCTACAAGATATTTCAAATATATTAGCCAAACATATAGAAGATGTTAGTGCTTATTGTAATTTAGATGAACACTTCAAAAGAATTAGAACACAAAAAATAAATCATACACTTAATTTTGAAACTGATGAGGACCTTGATTATAACCAAGAATTTAATATGAACGAACTTAATTTTGCCCTAAAATCATGTCGATCATCAGCTGCGGGGCATGATATGATTTCTTTTGAAATGATCCAGAATTTAGCCACACTAGCTAAAGAATTCTTATTAAAATTATATAATAGCATATGGCTAACGCATGTCTTCCCAACTAAATGGAGACATGCAATTATCATACCCATCAGTAAACCAGGAAAAGACCCTAGCAACCCCACTAATTATAGGCCAATATCTCTAACAAGTTGCTTGTGCAAACTGTTGGAGATAATAGTTAGTTTGAGATTAACAAGTGTCATAACAAAACACTCAATTTTATCACCTACCCAATCGGGATCAATAGCTGGTAGATCTACACTAGACCCGTTAACTCAAATAGAAGATCATATTAAAAAAGGATTTGAAAAGAAAAAGCTGACAGTGGCTATTTTCTTTGATATAGAAAAAGCATATGATACCACATGGAGATACAATATTATGCAGAAACTCCACAGGTCCAATATTCGAGGTCACCTTCCAATATTTATCAATAATTTTCTAACAAATCGTACATTTCAAGTACGCATAGAAAATACATATTCAAATTGCTACGTACAAGAGGAGGGTATCCCCCAAGGCAGTGTTTTGAGCTGCATCTTATTTGCCCTGGCAATAGATGACATTACTATGAACCTGCCTGAGGGTGTACAAAATAGTTTGTATGTGGATGATTTTGTAATTTATTATTCAAGTTATTCTTTGAGACATGCTCAAAGAATACTTAATATAGCAACAAAAATATAACCACTTGGACCAATTCCGTAGGCTTCAAGTTGTCGGTAAATAAAACAAATGGCATTGTCTTCTACAAAGACAAAAGATGGTTGAAACAACAAACCATTAAGTTATATCTCTATAATGAAGAGATAAACATGTGCAATAGTGTTAAATATTTGGGTATAATTTTTGACCAACATTTAAATTGGAAAGATCATGTCAAATATATCAAAGCCAAAGGATCTAAAGCCCTTACTTTATTAAAGAAAATCTCACACACCAAATGGGGTGCAGGACGAGACACAATGTTAATGTTATACAATGCAACAGTACTATCAATTATAAATTATAGCTGTCTAATTTATTCAACTGCCTCAGAAACAACTTTAAAATCTCTAGATGCTTTACATCACGAGGAGTACGTATATGTACAGGAGCCTTCCGCTCATCTCCAACTGTCTCTATCCTAGCAGAGGCAGGCCAGCTGCCTCTAAAATATTACAGAGATCTAATTACTTTAAGAAGAGGCTTATCCCTTCAAGCAGGCACATCTCCTGCATCAAATAAATTTCTCAATCAAAATACAAATAATAACCCAAATCAAAACTCATTTACTAAAAAAACTAATCATCTATTGAATTTACATAACATGATACCTAAATTTACCCAAGAAATAAATCTGGTCACACCATGGACACTAAAAAGGGCAAAACTATGCACATATTTATCATATCTTTCAAAGAAATATATGTCCAACACAGAAATGTACCATCAACATGCCATGGAACACATAAGACGGAAGGGTAATCCCTTCATAATCTACACAGATGGATCCAAAAATGAAGGTGGAGTGGGCTCATCAGCCTATTCAAGTGATAAAACTATCCAAATGGGCCTTCCTCTAATATCATCAGTATTTACAGCAGAATTAACAGCCATACAATTGGCTCTCAAGATTATAACAAAAAAGGAATTCCTTCAGCACTCATATTGAGCGACTCAAGAAGTGCAATTGAAGCAATAGGATCATTTAAATCAAATAATCACCTTGTCCAAAATATACAACGGGAAATACATCAGTTAATTACAAACGGCCTTCAAATTCAAATTTGTTGGATCCCAGCCCATGTAGGCATTGAGGGTAATGAGAAAGCAGATAAAGCTGCAAAATTGGCTTGTACAATCCCCCCAACTACTATGAAAGCCCCCATATCAGACTGGCTAGCATCAGTTAAACCCTTAATTTATAGGGACTGGCAAAATGATTGGACAAATATACCCCCACAAAACAAACTAAAACAAATTAAGAACGAAGTTAAAAAGTGGCATTCTTCTACCCAAAAGCAAAGAATCAATGAGGTTATTTTAACAAGACTCAGAATAGGACACTCCAGACTCACACATGGTCATCTGATGTCAACTCCGCACACAAACCCAATAACTTGTGAAAGATGTAACATCCCAGTAACAATCAAACACATCTTGATTGACTGTCCCAGATGGCATCATGAAAGAAAGACTTATTTACAAAATAAATCAGTAAAGGATATTCTAGCAGAAGGTAATAACTTTTCAATTAATAATATCATTCTCTTCTTAAACAAAATTAAATTGATAAGTAAAATATAATCTCCCCCTTTTTTTTTTTCCTAATTCACCCCCCCCTTTTTTTTTATTTATTTATTTATTTATTTAGTTAACTACTTAATTTTTTATGTACTCTTTCCCCCTTTCTTTTCCCAGCCCGAGAAGAACCCTAAAAGAGTTCAGAGGTCTGGTTAAACAAATCATTTATAACTAACTAACTAACTAAAGTTTAATCTGACTTTGGTATAGAAGATAACTCCCTAAATTGGCTTGAATGAGAGTAATTAGTAGTGTAAAAGTGAAGGAGATAAGGAGGCCTGTTTAATTCTGTAAATTCATCATATGCTCGGTGTGACAGCACTTTGAAGCATCCTATGTATATACTGCTTTATTTTGAACCTTCATTTGGGGTTGCTTTGATACACAATAACTGTGTTGCCTGTGTGTATGTTTGCACTCCACAGAACAATTTTTTGGTGCTTTGGGACAAAGTACTCTAGCTAAGATACCAAGTGGTTTTTACAGCTACAGGTTACAAACAAAATTGGAGATACACTAACCATTCATCCAGGCGATAGGTGCACATAAACCTCTCGGTTAGTTCCTGTGGGTGAGAATGCATTTGATGATTAAAGAGCCTTTGAAGAAGAGAGTAAAACATCTTCAGCTGCCAGCAAGGCTTGAGTGCCTATGATTAACAGCCCCAACAAATACAAACCTATCCCTTAATGCACAGTCACATAAGTAAAAGAGAGCAGAGGTAGAATGGCATCTCCATATCCCCACATTTGTGATAGCTGATATCTCATTGTTCCTTCTGAAGGCTCTAATTTCATGTGCTGCTATTAGAATCTCAGTTACAGTACTTCATCCTATTAATACCTCAGCAAATTTGACACAAGGTCTAGAAATATGCTTCTTTTACTAGTTTGTGACAGCAGTTCTGAAGTGCTCCTCTCTGGCTATTGAGGTAGGCCACCATGTTGGCACTGTACATCAAGACTCCTATTACTTTGCCTTCAGCCACCCTGATGAATTTCTTAAGGAGCAGGAATACTGCCTGTTGATGTGATTTTTCATGTCTGCCTCTAACCATACTCTGTCACTTGCAGCTTTGGGAGGTAAGTTCCACAATCGTGAGTTAAGGCCCACAACTGTGGGTTAAGGCATCTGTAAAGAGTAGGAAATTCTGGGGCTTGAGAAATGGAAGGGAACTCCTATTCTTAGGCAAGATAGAGCCTGCACCCACAATAAGTCGTGGGAGACATCTCTTGGTAGGTGACAGGAAATGTGTCTGAGAGAACAGTTGTAGATAACCAGGGTCTCACCAGACAAAGTTGCATGGAACGTGGGATATCCTTAACCTGGTCGGGTACAAATTTCTCCAAGTAAGTGAAATGCCCCATGGTAGACTGCTACAGCTTGGCTGGAGGATTGGAATGTTGTTAAAGCCCAGAATGACTGCGAATAGCTACAAGTTTCTGGCTTTTGAGGGCCAAACTAAGTTTGCCATGGTGTGTACGTATCTTTATTCCCAGACAAGTTGCTGTAATGGAGGGGTGAGGTCTGATTTCTTCCAGTCAAGTCGCAAGCTCATATTGTTATGAAGGTGGCACAGATGTGTCAGGTCCTCTTGCAGCTTTGCTGTTGTCTCCACTAGTATTGATGAAGTCTTATGCTCGACTTATTCACCAGGGCTGCCACTGGTGCCAAAGCATGGGTAAAGACTTGTGGAACAGTTGATAGACTGAAGTACCTAGATGGTTGCTGGTGATGGCAGCAAAATTAAACTATCTGGAATGAAGTACCTAGATGGTTGCTGGTGATGGCAGCAGAATTAAACTATCTGGTCCTGTTATGTCAAGCTTGTCAGTGTCTGGGACTTAAAGTAGAGAATGTGGACCAAGTGCCTTCAAATAGAACTGCATAGTAGAGGATAGGATCAGGAGGTTGTCATCCTTAGTCCAGCAGTTTCAGCAAAGTCTATATCTGATGGCAAAGTTGTGATGATCCCTTTACATGTATCTTATATCACTGGATAAGCTGGTTTCCCACTGTTAAATTCAGGTTGTTGATGTGTCACCTGCAGTTTTCAAGGTCATGGTTTAGCACTGTCTACCAGACACTCAGTCATGCTTATTTAACAAACATACTGAGTCATGGTTGGGCACACACCTAAAGATCAACAAGTAACAGGAACTTGATGTGACAGGACAGAAGGAAACATTTAACTTCCAAGGGTAAAAGGCCACCTTCTTAGGCATTAAAGCATTCGCGCCACCCCTGGCCTTGTAAGTCACAGGTGTGAAGGCCAACAACTCTATGATGGTGGCTTGTTTTAGTGATCAGTGCAGTACACAAGATCAAGATTCTGTCAGCTGGCAAAATACCTCTTCATATGCGTAGAGGCAAATGAGGTTGACATGGTTCAAAGGTTTGTTCCAGAGAGGTGCAATGTGAAAGATAGTATTAGTCGAGAAAAGTAGGCCTTGCTACTGGAGTTATCACTGAATCCAGAGGTCAGCTGAGGTCTGTGACACTTGTTGGGAAGGCGCTCTTTTTAAGTCCATTTCCTTTGAATCTAAGTACTGTTTAGCCCAGTTGGACCTAGCAGCTTAGGAGAGATGTGATGTTGCATCCACTGGATGAGCATAGCTTCCTGCAGTTGGGCCACATCAGGCAAGGATTGGTAAATATTTAAACATCCAAGAACTCAGAGATGACTGACAGTTGCCCTTTTGGCAGCAGCTTGAGTTACTTTAGCCATATTGATCAACAATCCAGGAGCCTCCCAGCCTAAAAGAAGCTTAAGGAAATGCACTTCTTCAGATTTCTTGGCAACTTTTAGATGCTGCAACTTCATGCATGAAGGTTAATCAAGCAAGGCCTCAGATGTATTTTATTTTTAGCAGCCATAATCACTGCAAGATCCTGTAGGAATTTAACCAGCAACCTTTACCAGGCTATGCAGAGCTGATTTTGTAGGTTGTGAAGTGATAGGTGCATAAGTTAGTGAAATTCATTATTTTTGGGATGACAACTTTTCTTTCTCTTTAACCTTCTAATTTAGATCTCCAGTGAGGGCTATTTGGCACTACCTATAGAGAAATAGAGATTTTATTTTAGAGATGTCACTTTAAAATGGACCAGACTGGTAGAGACAGCAATTCAAGTTTTACCTTTGGGGCAGTACGCAGGAGCTTCCACTTAATTCCATCTCCATTATTCCATTCATGACAAAAACCTAGCTTAGCAACCACATCTTTTCCTTGACTGAAAGGGCAACTGCTGTTTCCTTGCTGTCTGTCTGGTAGAGATGGAGAGGAAGGATCACCTAGCAGGTGTTGTGGAGTCATTTGGTGCTTGGTCGTCTGCAACAACCATGCAGAACAGCTCTTCTTGCCAAGTGTCCAAAAACTGTGCAGAGGAGGACAGGGTACTCATTTGAGAGCTGTTAATCATTGGCTTAGTGAACAGGAACAGGTTGAGCAGGCCTGGGACCTTCCACTTTAAAATGTCTAAGGAGGACCATAGGGCAGGCATGTCTTGATGGCTGTCATATTTAATATTCTGCTCAGTGAAAGTCTTCCTCCTCAGCTTCCAACCACCTCCAGTGACTCAGTAGGGTATGAGGGGTACAGTCTGCAAGACATTGGAGCATGCCTTGCTGCACCCGTTTTAGATGACATTGGCAGAGGTGCTTACAGAGTAACCCTAAATCTTGTAAAGCCCTTTCAACAGTGGTCAGGTAGGGAGAATAAATATGGAGCAGTGAAAGGGTAGTCGTACTGCTTTCTTGGCCTCCATTCGGCACTTTATATCTGTCAGGATGTTCAAAGTTGCAGAGTCAAGTAGAAGATTGAATAGCTTGCTAGAGGAGTTATCAAAGAGTTGTTTGCATAAATCTGCAGCTAAAGCTTTCCTCTTCAGGTGTTACAGATTTAAAATATTTCATACCCAGTTCATGACATTGGAGAATGATGATTTTTTTTTCTCTCATCTCATTGCCAAGGCCTCCTCATCATCATCTCTATCAGAGAATCTGACAGAGCAAACAGTATCATGGGACAGATTGCAACAGTTCTTCTACAGGAAGCAAAAATAAGAGGAAGGATGAGGGCATTGAGGCTTCTGGAGTCCTAAAAACCTGGTGTCTTTGGCATGGTTGAGTGCAAGCCTCTCAGCTTATTGTGAGGGATCACAGGCCAAGTAGATCACTGGCAATGATGAGTGTTATCTTGTCTATTATTGGATATAACTAGTGATCCTGAAGAGGACAAAACATTACTGTAAGAAAGTGAGAGCGAAAAAGCAGACGGCACTAATCAGCAGAGTGTTCTGCTGCTGCTGCTTTTATGGAATATTACATTAGTGGTGATGGACTTAACCCTTAAACGCCTACTGGACATCATACGTCGACTAAAATTGTCTGTTGGGTGCCAAGTGGATGATTGAAACATCGACTACAAAAATTTCAACCTTTGGTCACAATTTGACTCGACCGAAATGGTCGGTAAAACACAATTGTTCTGGCTAAAACTCTTACATTCTAGTAATATTCAATCATGGACCTTCATTATGCAATAAATTGAAGTCTCTAGCACAATATTTCGATTTATGGTGAATTTTGAAAAAACTTTTTCTTAAGGAATGGTAGTAACTGACAAACATTTCAAAGAAATTCTTTCGTCATTTTGTCGTAATTTTTGCACTGTTCTATATTAGCTGTTATATAAAGTTTTATATATAAAAAGTGCTGCAATTTCATGTACAATACAACAGAAAATAACTCATGGTTGTAGCTTTTATCAGTTTTGAAATATTTTCATATAAATCACGATAACTGCCAAAATTTCAATGGTCAACTTTGACTCGACCGAAATGGTCAAAAATGCAATTGTAAGCTAAAAATCTTACATTCTAGTAATATTCAATCATTTACCTTCATTTTGCAACCAATTGGAAGTCTCTAGCACAATATTTCGATTTATGGTGAATTTTGAAAAAACTTTTTCCTTACGAGAATGGCCAGAAATTCTTTAAAGTTGATCACGTTGTCGTAATGTTTGCACTGTTTTATATTAGTTGTTACATAAAGATTTTATATATGGAAATGTGAATGCAATTTTGTAGAATACAACAAAAAATAACTCATGGGTGTAGCTTTTATCAGTTTTGAAATATTTTCATATAAATCACGATAATGCCAAAATTTTATGTTGTCAACTTTAACTCGACTGAAATGGTCAAAAAACGCAATTATAAGCTAAAACTCTTACATTCTAGTAATATTCAATCATTACCTTCATTTTGCAACAAACTGGAAGTCTCTAGCACAATATTTCGATTTATGGTGAATTTCTGAAAAAAAAAAAACTTTTTGGAAGAGGACATGAATTTTAACTTGTTTGTAGCCAACATCTTAGAAATTCTTTCATCATGTTGTCGTAATGTTTGCATCGTTTTACATTAGTCGTTACATTTTTATATATGAAAATGTTAATTTCATGTAGAATACAACAGAAGATCTGCTCATGGTTGTAGCTTTTATCAGTTTTGAAATATTTTCACATTTCACGATAACTGCCAAAATTTCAACCTTCAGAGGTCAACTTTAACTCGACCGAAATGGTAAAAACGCAATTGTAAGCTAAAACTCTTACATTCTAGTAATATTCAATCGTTTACCTTCATTTTGCAATAAATTTGAAGTCTCTAGCACAATATTTTGATTTATGGTGAAACACAAAAAAACATTTTCCTTACGTCCTTCCTTTTATTTAAATTTTAACATCTCAGAAATTCTTTCGTCTCGTTGTGGTAATATTTGCACCGTTTTATATTAGTCGTTACATAAAGTTTTATATATGAAAATGTGCACAATTTCATGTACAATACAACAGAAAATAACTCATGGTTGTAGCTTTTATCAGTTTTGAAATATTTTCATATAAATCACGATAAATAGAAAAATTCGATGTTTGGTCAATTTAACTCGACCGAAATGGTCGAAAACTGCAATCGTAAGTTTTAAAACACTTACAGTCTAGTAATATTCAATCAATTAGCTTTTCATTTTTCAACAAAGGGAAGTCTTCCAGCACAATATTTCGATTTATGGTGAATTTTTGAAAAACATTTTTTATAAGTCATGCAGGGAATGTTGGCTAATTTCATGCATCATTTTGTGATAATATTTTTCTGTGTTGCTTTGATCGTTTTGCAATTTGTTATATAGAAAATCATCGCAATTTAGTGTACTACGACTAAAAAAATTATCTCATTAGTTTTAACCATTGTGCTTGTTAATTTTATTACAATTATATGAGTTTTTTTTGCTGTCATATATTCCAATATTGGGGTTTGTAATGATATTTTTCATTTTGATGGTTGCATAAAACTCCAGGCAATGATAAAAAAAAAGGAGCCAAAAATGAACTCTTAATCTTAAAAACTAAGCATGCTGTGATTTTTGAAAAAAAGGCAGAGGGCTTAACTCACCGAAAGCTAAGAATCAGAGACGTTTTTGTAAATAGAGGCTCTAGGTTAAGGGTTAATGTGATTTATGGGTTAGTTATTAAACCTAAGCATAATACTTCATGTAGATTTTATTGATAACTAATTTATGCTTTGTCAAACACGTTGAATTATGCTTTAGAAATGTTTTGATTCAGGGGTCAGGTTCAACTATCTTATAATTATGGGAAGAATATCATCATCCATTTTTAAAATTGGGTATTTAGAAATCTGGTATTTGGTGTAAACTTTACGATTTTTTATATTTAATGTAATTTACAGTTTAAAGATAATCTTTTCATTATTGAACAAAATTTATGCTAATCATGAGCTTTTATTTCTAAGTTTTTATATATGTAATTTTTTTTTAATCAGGTCCAGCGGTTCTTGAGACTTCCTCCACACATCACTGCTGAGAATTTTTATTTTAATGAAACAAAAGGCTTCTATTGTATGAGAAATGAAACATTTCAGAAATGTTTAGCCGAATCTAAAGGTCGACCACACCCTCAAGTGGATCCTGTTGTTATGTCTCGGTTAAGAAAATTCTTTGCTCCTTTCAATGAACAGTTTTACGAAATGGTAGGTCGAAATTTCAGTTGGCCTACATCATAGCATTTGAGTAAAGCATAACCAAAAGTGAATTGGTTCTACTGAGTTATATTGCTGATTCATGGTCAGCAGTTTAGTTAGTGATTTTAATATGGTTATGCTAATCAGTTTTGTTGGTTGATTTTCAGTATTTAATTATATATATGAATTCTGGCATGTTCTGAGATATATGAATCTCTGAACAAAAGCCAATATATTTTTACATTCCTGTGACCGAATAGTTTTTATTCTATTAAAACTGACAAATTGCTAAAATATCTGAAAGTAAAAAAAATACTTATCACAAAGTTTAACTCTCAGGAATGAAGCATTTAAGATCTAAATAATGCTTCTGTCAGTACTATTGTCATCCCATTGTCTGATGACACCATCAGTCACAGGACATTTATTTGTTATGTATCAGAAATTAAACATTGCTGTAGTTTACTTTGCATTCAGTTTTTTTACTACTGTATTTTATTTATTTTTTTTGCATTTAAATAACTAAACAGTTGCTCAGTAAAGTAAGTTTAAATTAGGAATTTTGCACAATTTGCACCTTTTAATTTTTTTGTTATCTTTTACAGTGCTGATACAAATGCTGCTTTAGATTAAATGATACTTCAATGCCATTAGTGGTATTTTTTTTGGATGCCATTGTCTTGCAAAACATGGCTTCAAGTAGGGCTCAGCTTGATTACATCTGCAATGGAAGGTTGTTCTTGTCAAAGTTAACTTATCTTTCCTTATTAGAAAAGTCACGGTTGACAATTGAAGTTTTTTGTTCATTTTCTTGGTAACTAAACATAGAATAAATATTTTTAACCAGTTTTTATTGAAATGTGGTGATTAATGATTTTTGTTATTATTTTTATTTGTATTTTAAGTTTAAAAATAATTTGTTCATGAAACTTACCTGTCAGATATATATATAGCTGTATTCTCCGAAGGTCCGACAGAATTTCAAATTTCGCGGCACACGCAGTGGTGGTCAGGTGGTTAGTACCCATTCCGCCGCTGGGAGGCTGGTATCAGGAACCATTCCCATTTTCCATTCAGATTTTCTCTGTCGCCGGTGTTGTCAACAACTGTTGTCTGCACCTCCGTCATGGATTTGCTTTTTCTAAATTACTGAGTATCTCATTGTCTTTTGGTATTTTGACTTTGGATCGGTAGATTGGCACACGCTTTTTTGACTTTTCTTTGGGTTTTGATTTAGATTATCATTATGTCTGGGTCTAGCTCTGCTAGTTTCCGTATGTGTGTGATGTCTGAATGTAAGGTGAGGTTGCCGAAAGCTGCGGTTGACCCTCACACTATTTGTTCTAACTGTAGGAGGCATATTTGCATGTTGAATGATAGGTGTGATGAATGTGCTTCTTTGTCTGAAAATGAATGGAGAGCGTATGATAAATATGTGAGGAAGTTGGAGCGTGATCGACTGAGGAGGTCTTCCTCCAGGAGTGCTTCTCAAGAGGAAGTGTTGATGTCGGCTCCTAACTCCCTGTACCTTTAGATCCTAACCCTGTGGTTTTGTCTCCTGCCCCTGAGATCGTGCCAGTGGAGACTAATATGCTTTCCGCTATGATGGAATCGATTCGTGCATTAGAATCAAAGTGTCAGCTCTCCAAGATAAGTGTTGTGAAGTGACTAGTGCCCCAGTGCAGTGGAGGGGCGTCAGACCGGCCCCATCATGCCTCTAGGCCTGGACCTCTGCTGGACTCCCAGGACTCAGGGAGAGGCATGTCGAAAGCCGCAAGGAGGGTGACGGGAACCCCCACCGGTCTGGCGTCCCTTCGGCAGGTCCTGAAGAGCGTTTCCCAGGCTGCCCAGGCTCGAACTCGTGTTCGGGTCCTGAAGGACTGCTTTTTCGTCTTCTGACACGTCCTCCCCACGCAGGGGTTGGAACCGTCAGATAGACTCTCGCCCTCTCAAGAGAAGCTTTAGGGAGAGGACGCTTCACGTCCCTCTCTCTCCTACTCTGTGCTCCTAGCCAGAGTTTGTGGATGCTTTCCACCGCAAAAGAAGTACTAGGACGTCATCCCAAGAAGAGGATGTTTTGAGCGCCCAAGAGCTCTCCCTCCTCAAGAGAAGAGAATTAAGACGCCCCCTCGTCCTTCTGCCTCTAGGTTCCGTGATTCTCCAGAGACAGGCGTCACCTCCGAGGAAGATTTTGCCTCCATGCAGCAGCAACTCTCCTCGTTCATTGCAGAGAGAGAGTCAGGTCCCGTCCTCGTCGGAAGGATGTTAGACTTCCTGTCAAGAGATCTAGGCGGTCTCCTTCTCCTGCTCCTCGTTCGTCACCTTCGTCTGCTTCGCCTTGTCGCCCTGGAAGGAACCTTGACTCGTCCCCAGAGGTGTTGGGGAGGATCAACTTGACGTCACCCCAGGGCGTCTTCCCCTCCCTTCCGCTCTTCTAGGACGTCATGTTCTCCATTTTGTTGATGACGCTTCCAGGCTTTTGGCGTTCGTCATGCTGCCAGACGACGGCGCCGGCTGGGCGCTCAAGAAGCTCGTCATGCTGCCAGGCGTGGACGCCCCGATGGACGTTTGACTCCCTTCAAGACGCTCCACCTGCCGTTGCTGTCGAGCTCGTGAAGTTCCTGGTTCTCCAGCTGCTTTGCACGCCAGTTCCTCTTCCAAGCAGAGGTCCCTCGGCGTGTTTCCTCTCCAACTTCTCTCTGCTCTTCCCGCCCGATGTTGGAGATAGACTCAGGATCTCGAGTCTGAAGATGAGATGAAGGATCAGTCTTCCTCTTCTTCGGACTACCCAGATTTTCGTCAAGCTGTTGAAGGAATTGTTTCCTGACAAGTTTCTGCCGGCAGTCCTCTCTCTCCTCCTTCTCAACTGACTTCTACTAAGTCTAGGAAAGCTCCGGATTTCTGAAGATGACTAAATCGCTCTCCACTAAGCGGGCCTTCAAGAAAGTCCATTTGTGGATGGACTCCAAGTCCCATGGCAAGTCTTCTTTCGCCCTTGCCCCCTTCAAGACTCTCAGGCAAGGCTGGCGATGTGGTATGAGACGGAGAAGACTTAGGCTTACGTCTTCCTTCCTCATCTAAGGGAGATTTTCGCCTCTCTTGTTGATTCGAGTAGGAGGTCTCATCTGTCTACTGCCAAGATTCCCTGGACTCTTACGGAGATGGACCATCTTTTGAAGGGCCTTTTCAAGACGTTAGAAGTTTTCAATTTCTTTGACTGGTGTCTTGGAGCTTTGGACCTTAAGTCTCGGAGTCAGGACTCGATCTCCTTGTCGGACCTTCTGAGCGTCCTTGTCTTGTATGGACAAGGCGGTCCGGGATGGTTCTGAAGAATTGGCCTCTCACTTTTTTGCGACTGGAGTGCTCAAGAAGAGGTCTATATTCTGCGGTTTCACAGCTAAGTCCGTCTCCTTGGCACAGAAAGGAGAACTGTTGTTTGCCCCCTTTCCAATCATCTTTCCCCCGGCTTCGATGGTAAAGGACATTTCGCTGCAAGTCTTACAAGAGAAGACCACACAGGACCTGTTGGCTCAGTCATCTAGACGCCCTCCAGTTCCTGGGACTTCTTCGACGTCAAACCGTCAACATTTCTCCCAAGATGAAGAAGCCCTTTCGGGCCGGATCATCCTCAAAGCCTTCTTCTCGAGGAAAGAACCTCGAGAGGTAAAGCCCTTGCTAAAGGTAGGGGCAAGAAGTGATGTGATTCTCCTCCAGATACCGGTGGGTGCCAGGCTTTTTTATTTTCCGAAGTCTGGAAAGTGAGAGGGGCAGACAGTTGGTCCCTTTCTGTTTTAGAGAAAGGTTACAAGATCCCCTTTCTCCCCTTAAGCCTTTCGCCCTTGGACCCTCTCTCGCACGTCTTACCAGGAAAACAAGAGATCTTTTGGACCTCCTGAGCAAATGTTCGTCAAAGAGAGCAATAGAACAGGTCTTAGACCTGAATTCCGGGGCTTCTACAACAGGCTGTTCCTGGTCCCGAAACAGTCGGGAAGTTGGAGACCTGTGCTGGATGTCAGCAGCCTGAATCGTTTTATTTCAAGGAAAGAAACTTTCAAGATGGAGACGGCGCAGTCTGTTCTAGGGCCTTAAGACCTGGGGATTGGATGGTATCTCTGGACCTTACAGGATGCGTACTTCCACGTTCCGATTCATCCTCAGTCAAGGAAGTTCCTGAGGTTTGTCTTGAGGGAAAAAGTGTATCAGTTCAGAGCTCTTTGCTTTTGGCCTGTCCACAGCTCCCATGATTTTCACCGTCATCATGCGGAATGTAGCAAGGTGGCTGCATCTGGCAGGCGTCCGTGTGTCGCTCTACTTGGACGACTGGCTGATTCGAGCCTCATCGAGGGAGAAGTGTCTGGAGGATCTTCAAGCAACTTTAAACCTGACGAAGGAACTGGGCCTGCTGGTCAACTTCGAAAAGTCCCATCTGACCCAACGCAGTCCATCGTCTATCTGGGGATTCAGATGGACTCAGTGGCTTTTCGGGCTTTTCCGTCCCGAACGTCAACAGCTGTGCTAAGAAAAGTCCTGGCCTTTCTAGGGAAAGAAACGTGTTCGGTGAGGGAGTGGATGAGTCTGCTGGGGACCATTTCCTCACTGGAAAAGTTTGTTTCCTGGGAGACTACATCTCAGGCCTCTTCAGTTTTTCCTGCAAGACAACTGGAAGACAAGGAAAATCTGGTTGATTCTCTCAAACTTTCCCTTAGTGAAGGAGCATCTCAAGTGGTGGTTGGATCCCTCGAAGCTTTCAGAGGGGTGTCTCTCAGCCTTCAGAGCCCCGACCTAGTGTTGTTCTCCGACGCGTCAATGGAAGGATGGGGAGCAACACTGGGCAAGAGAGAAGTGTCAGGCATCTGAGAGGGGAACAGGTGGCCTGGCATATCAATATGAAGGAATTGGGGGCGATTTTTCTGGCCCTTCGATTCTTCCAAGATCAAGTGGCAGGCAGAATTGTCCAGGTAGCCAGCGGACAATACCACTGCTCTATCTTACCTGAAAAAAACAGGGAGGCACTCATTCTCGTTCCTGTTCATTCTTGCGAAAGAGATCCTGTTGTGGACTCATGTTCCAGAGTCACTATTCTCCACGAGGTTCATTGCAGGCGTTCAGAGCGTGAGAGCGGACCTGCAGTCGGCAAAATCAGCTGCTCCCGACAGAGTGGACTCTGAACCAGGAGGTATGCCAAAAACTGTGGGGTTTATGGGGTCGCCCTCTAGTGGACCTGTTTGCAACGTCCAGAACAACAGGCTTCCCCTTTATTGCTCTCTGTCCTGGATCCAGGAGCAGTGTCATAGACGCCCTCCTTTGGGACTGGAAAGGTCTGGACCTTTACGCTTTCCCTCCCTTCAAGATCCTGGGAGAAGTGGTCAGGAAGTTAGCAACGTCAGAAGGAGCAAGGATGACTCTGATAGCTCCCTTCTGGCCAGCAGCGGATTGGTTCCCAGAGACCCTGTCCTTCCTAGTGGACTTTCCAAGGGTGTTCCATTGAGGGTGGACCTTCTCAGACAGCCCCATTTCAGAGCGTTCCATCAAAACCTCTCCGCTCTCGGTCTGACTGCGTTCAGACTATCTCAAATGCTGGCCAGAGCAAGAGGTTTTTCGAGAGCTGTGGCAAAGGCCATCGCCAAGCCAGGAGACATTCTCGAATCGCGGTCTACCAGTACAAGTGGTCTGTTTTTAGGAGATGGTGCAGGAGTAAAAGGAGTTTCCTCTTCCACGACCTCTGTACCACAAATTGCAGACTTCCTTCTTTTTATCTGAGGCATAAGTTAAGCTGGCAGTCTCTACTATTAGGGGGTATAAGAGTATGTTATCGGCAGTTTTTAGGCACAGAGGCCTGAATATCGCCAACAATAGGACCTCCATGATCTCATTAGATCCTTCGAGACTGTCAAGGTGCCTCAGTTTTTGGTTCCATCTTGGAACTTGGATGTTGTTCTTAAGTTTCTGATGCAAAGTGATTTTGAACCTCTCATCTGCTTCTTTCAAGGACTTAACAAAGAAGACTTTATTTTAGTTGCTCTGGCGACTGCAAAGAGAATCAGTGAATTCATGCAATATCTAAGTCAGTTGGTTTTAAAGGGGTCCTAATGCTGTGTGTTCTCCTAAACCTTTGTTTCTTGCCAAGAATGAGAACCCTTCAAACCCCTGGCCCAAGTCTTTTTGAATTCAAAGGTTTGGCGGGTATTCTGGGTCAGGAACCAGAAAGAGTCTTTGTCCTGTTCAGGGCTCTAAAGTTCTACTTGAACAAGACAAAAGAGTACGAGAGGTCATCGGACAATTATGGTGTTCGGTGAGAAGACCTGATCTCCCCATGTCCAAAGAATGCGCTGGCTTTCTTCTTGAGGTCCACCATTCAGGAGAGCGCTCAGAGTTGTCAGGAGGTGACATGAGACTTTTGAAAGTTAAAAGCTCATGAGGTTCGGGCAGTGGCAACGTCAGTAGCCTTTCAAAAGAACATGGCTCTGAATGATATTCTTGAATGCCACCTTTTGGAGAAGTCACTCTGTGTTCGCCTCTCATTACCTAAGGGATGTGAAGAACAGTGTTGAGTCTTGCTGTTCATTGGGACCTTACGTTTTCGGCTGGACACGATCTTGGGAGAAGGAGGCAGTACCCATCCTATCCTTTAATGTATGGTTAGGAATAGTTTTTAAAATTTTTGTTGTTGTTTTTATGGTTGTGGGTAGACTGTGAGATGCAGTCTTCCCTTTTTTAGTTTTTTACTAGTTACGATGTTTGGTAGGTCAGGTGGTTATTTTTGTCTCTTTGCTTCCCTCTCTGTAGGGTCACATGATCTGGGCACATAGTGGTCACGCCCCGTTGACAGGTCATCTGGAACTCTCCAACCTTTATAGGTCTCTACCTTGCTGGAAACTCCAGTAAAGCAGAAGCAGACTTGGGTGACAGTAATCACGAAGTCAGCTATGCTAAAAGGTAAGGAACCAAGATGTGTAATCATCTACATTGTTTTGTTTCTCAATCCTATTGCTGTCTCTTCCCACCTCCCAATGGTGGATTCAGCTATATATATATCTGACAGGTAAGTTTCATGAACAAAATGATATTTTAATGATAAAATAAGGTTTGTTCATACTTACCTGGCAGATATATATATTTTAGTGCCCACCCTCCTCCCCTCTTGAGACAGTGGCACTATGAAAATCTGAATGGAAAATGGGAATGGTTCCTGATACCGCCTCCCAGCGGCGGGAATGAGTACTAACCACCTGGCACACTGCGTGTGCCATGAAATTTGAAATTCTGTCGGATTTGGAGAAATACAGCTATATATATATCTGCCAGGTAAGTATGAACAAACCTTATTTTATCATTAAAATATCATTTTTCTTTCCACACATAACATCATGTGTTATAGTAATCAACGACACAATACTGTTGTTAGATTTTGAAATATTTGTTACTAATACATTCAGTATGAACAGGATGCTTTCTTTATGACATGGAAATGTCTCTTAAAGTTCTTTTAAATTTTTATACCAAATTTTCGTAATTTTAGTAAATTATTTGTGTAATATATGTCTGCAAGTGATCCTAAAATACTAATACAATACTCTCAGCAATATTTAAGGTATAGCATTTCAGATAACAGAAAATTTAACAAGGGTCCACCGTGTGTCCATGTGCAAGTGGCACTTAGCAACGAGTCTGTCCAGTCCTGCACTTAGCGGGAGGGGAACTTTACTACCCCTCCTGCCTCTTATTTGCACTAATGTTGATATATTGTAAGGGATTAAGAGTTTTGTGGTCATAGGCTGTCATTAAATATAAGACATTTAGTTACATTGTAATTGTAGGTAAGCTATAGTATTCAATACAAGTTAGTTTGTCAAGGAAATGGAAAGGTGCTTTGTACAGGATGTAGAGTTAATTTGTCGTAAAATGTCAATGATCAAGTAAAGAATCTACTTCCATCCTGTTAAACTGAAAAATTATTGAAATGATGCCAAAATTTTTGTAAGATCCTTTATGCTTCATTACCATTGTTGGAGACCATAGTTAATGATGCACCAAACTATATAGATCAAGTTTGTCTTTAGTCATAGTCCTTTGATTACTTTAGGGAAAATTAGTTTTGCAGGTTTTCCTAAGTATGAAGGGGGCATATTTTTAAACACATCTCCAGCTACTTTTGTACCTAAAAATGTGTACTGTTTCAGTCGTCAGTTGGTTAATGACATAACTCTATTAATTGGATGGTTATATTTTCATCAGTTATTCTATATATATATATATATATATATATATATATATATATATATATATATATATATATATATATTTATATATATATATATATATATATAAATAGATAGATAGATAGATAGATAGATAGATAGATAGATAGATAGATAGACAGACAGACAGAGACAGATAAAATAGGCATTTATGATAAACAAATTTTAATGTGTGGAATTCATATCATTGTATGATTTAGGGCGTGAATGTTTCCTCTCATTGTAGAGATTAATAAGCTATTATGTATTTCCTGAAGTATTACTTTCCCAAGAATGCACTACTTCACAAGGAAGCCACCTTTGTTAAAAGAAGACAATCTTTGTTATTGAAAGAACAAGCAGTCAGATTTTAATTTTCATGCAGATTATTTTGTATAATTTTGATCTGTTCACTCTTGCTCTTTCCCAAAGTATCTGGAGCTGGTAGGTGCCAGTAAACTATGGTAGTACAGTAATAACATTTTATTTTTTTCTTGCATCATTTCAATAATTGTAAAAGGAGTTCTAGACATTCCACTAACCTAATGAAGAGGGAAGAAACTTGTGATTAATTGGTAAGAGGATGGGAAGTGTTTCTGTTCTTTGACATTGTACTGTGTGTTATACCTATTTTTTCTAGTATACAGAAAATTGTCCTTTAATTTCATCTTCTAGAAGCACAAATGTCCCAAGAATTCTCTTATCATAGAACAAATGGAGGTAGTTCTCTATTTTCACTCTGAATTAAATTTCCTGTATAGTATCATTTTACCATTTAGTACCAAAACTCCTTTGCGCATTCCGTTGATAGCCAAATGTTGAACCACAAAGCTTTAAAGTGTCTTCCCAGTGGTGAAGGGTTATCTTTCATATTGAAGGAAAATATGTATTATTAATGTTGCACTTGGTGAGAACACTTTAGTATAGTTTACTTCAGTTGTATGAAGGCTACTAATAAAACTGTTAGGATGAGTATTTTAAGCAAATATGGTGACATTGTTTTTACAATTATTTTGAAAAGTTTATTCTAACTAGCATCTAGAACTTAGTGTGCATATAATGGCAGCTTTTTGTTACAGTCCAAAGTTACTTCTTTTTTAAATAATGTAGAGAATATGCATAAATCATGCATTTTTTTATAATTAGCAAATTCCCAGATAATTTGAAGGATCATTATGATTTTGTATATTTTGACTGCATAAATATATTTTATATCTATTTTAAGAGTTCCGGTGTCTGTGTTATGAGATAAAATTTTTAATACTGCATAATTTATAAATATATATAAATATATAGTTATGTATATATACATATCATTCTTCTTTAAAGAAGAGGATGGTATCCCACATATATGGTGAACATATCTAGTGAATGTGACATTATTGTTTTAAAAGTTTTATTTTGTCATTTAAAACTTGTTATACTTTGACTTTAGTTTTCATATTGAAGACTGCAAATGGCTCTGGATGCTCATTTCCAAAAATCAGAATTGCTGGTATCAGCAAAAAATATGTTCCACAAATTTGTTTATTCACTAGATTATGATTTAGATCAATTTAATTTGTAGATCAATTTAATTTGTAGGTAGAAATCATTTTCTTGTAATGGCTTGGAATTACACATGTATTTTATACATTAACTATTTTTGGGAAACTAAAATTCAATATGATTTATTAACATTATCAAAATACTGTAGTTAATTACGGCTTTGTGAGAAGAAAGAAATGTAGGGGTGGTATCATACAACCATTTTTTTTTTTGGCATCTTGTGATGACATTTATTGTCACACTAGCAGAACAGCTTGCTATATCATCCTGGCCCATTAGTATATGCATTTAGCTGACTGATACACTTGAAAATTACATAATATAATTTTGAACATTATCTTAGAAGTAAAATTGCTTCTTCTCCATAAATTTGGACAATTCTATTTTTTTTTCCTGTCACAAAAGAAATGTCACACTTAGAATATTAAACAGTATAATATAAATCTTTGTAGCACAGGTCTCATTAATGTTGAATCATTACCATTCATAGAAATATATTCGACAGTTTTTCCCTTCCATTTCTTCCCAAGTAAACAAAGGTGCTAACCTTTGAGAGCATGGTGACCATCATGCATAGTTTCAACTTTGCCAGAAAATGTGCTTGTGTGACACTGCCTCAGTTTGATATACCTATGTGCACATTTCTTTCATATTTCCTGGGGTTGTTAAAATATTAAATTTTGATGTGTATTTTGTGGAAATTGTAAGATTTTTCATTAATAGAATGAGACATATTTGCATGGAAGTTTTGATTAAATAAGAGTTACATGTAATGTTCTTTCAGAGAGAAGTTTATCATTGCATTACAGTTAAAATGTACTTTTCTTATATTTTTATATAAAGTAAAAATACAATAGATTCCTACAGTACCAGTTTGGTTATTAGTAAGGTAGACTCTGACAAACATGGCTATAGGTATTTTTTATTTGTCTTGTGCTATAAACAGATTGATACTTGACTGACACACATTCCTCTAGTGCTGTTCTTGTCGTTACTTTTAGAGTTGAACTAGAATTATGTTCTTTGATATATTTTCCTCTTAGTTTTTTGGTGATGAATAACTTCCATGGGAAAGATAAAATTGAATTAAAGAAAAATATTTGATGTATATGTGATTCTTTAATAATTATTATAACTTTGTAGCTATAATATACATTATCAAGGTACATAGGGCATGCACAGTAAGCAAAGAATTTGTTATATTCAAGTTTATAATTGCATTGCCATATTTATGGTTAAACATACCATTGGTATTTGTATTGCCAAGTTGCTACACTTGTTTTATCTGAAATTATGAGAGACATTTTTTTGTTTTTTTTGTTTTGTTTTGGTAACAAAATATGCAGACATCTGATTATCACAGTCCTCTTACTGAAACCCAAGGCATGGTCTTGCACAGCCATTGTGCTATGTAGCCATAATATTTTGAGCTTAATTTTTATAAGAAAAACCATATTGTGACTCAACAATCTTACAGGAAGATGTTCTTTACCTTCATAGTTTTCAAGTATTTGATTATCTATATACTATGTATATGTTAATCATACCTTATTTTTGAACTTACCACATATATACCACTATGTATGTATGCTGTTATTTCATAGATATATGCAGACAGATCTCTGGGGTCCATATTTTCTTGAATGTTTTTACCATAAAGTGAAAATAATGTAGGTTATTTTTTTTAGTACTGTAATTTGCTGTTTGATAATTATAAGTGCTGGACACAATAAATAAAAGTTTCCTTGTGATTTAAGGAGGTTCAGACCTTGAGAATTTGTAGTAACTAAAGATTCAGTACTTAAATTATTTCTCTCCAAAGACAGAAACTGAAAATAGCTTCCAAGTTTCCCATTATGCCTCTTGGTGCTGTATTTGGCATAAATCTTCATTTTTAATAGTTTGAGTAACTATTTTAAGTGTATGTTGTAACTGTTGGTTCACTGAAATGGTAAGGGATAAAATAGAGTAATTTAATCTTTTCTCATATGACTGAGGGTATAATAACCTTATTGTCTAATTAGATTACAGTGAAAAAAAATTTTTTTTTATGGTAATGCTCTTGTCACATGTTTTGAGAGAAGTCGTAATTATTGAAATTAGCTATTCTATTTGTGAGAGGTTATAAAAATATACGTAGGAGAAAAACTTCATTGAAATATATATTTAAAATAACATTAACACATTAATGATGCTAATTCATAAGGATTTATGGCTCCTTAATTTATACTGAAAGCTGGAAACGTCTAAATTTATGGGACTGTGAACTTGTGTTCTTATGGTTTGAAGATAATGTCTCATATCAAAATTAGTTATATTTTTCTGTTAATTTGCATTCAAATGGTGCTTCAGCATATACTATACAGTAGGTCTTAATAATGATTCACTGGCTTTCTGCAAGGCAACCACTGACATTACATCCTAGGAGTTAGGAAACAGTTTGTTCCTGTGGGGATACAACCATTCACCTTTCATAGGGAGTATCTTTCAGCCTGAGCTGGAGTAGTTATGAAGGTAGTTAAAATGGTAGAGATGGGGGAGACATGAGGTTACTCTTGTCATTCCATTTTTTTTTTTTTTTTTTGGCCACAGCAATTGGATGCCCCTCTCTCTTTTCAGTGTAATGTTGAATTTTGGAAGAATACCAAGATGCCTTATAACTTATAGTTAATACCTTGCTCTATGCATTGTGTGAGTACCTTTTGCTTGTTGGTTGTGTCTTTGTCTTGTTTTTCTCAGATAATAAACAAGCCCAGTGTCGGTGTGAGGGTCATGGGCTGCCATGTAGCCGCTTCATGTCCCCTATTCCAGTAGACGAACTACAGTATGTGCTACTCATAGGGGAAAGAGAATGGACTCATTATATTCCTTGTGGCGAATGTTCCTCATGCCCATCACCCCCATGGAAGAAGTATGGCAAAAGGAAGCAGAAGCTAGGGAAGGTTTTCTTATGTTCTTCAGAGGGTATCACTCCACTGGAAATTATTCTTCAGAGAATATCACTCCACTGGAAATTATGCCGAATCCTTCTGAAACCTTTTTCTTCTGGCTACCACCCTTCTCCTGCCTATCCCTGGCTCCTCCCTATCTAGGCGGGGTATGTCACCTACTAACAAACCCACTGTTGCAGCTTTTCCAGATTCATTAGCAGGAAGAAACCCTGACCAACCACCCACCAATGTATATGCTTCAGCAGTCCCAGTGACATCTTCCTTTCTGACAGATGATCCCCGGATCCCGTGGTGATGCCTATAGCTGAGCAAGCTGACATTGCGACTTCCCTTTCTTCTGCTTCAACCAACTCTCCGGTGTGCAAGTACACCAAGGAGTTAGATAAGAAGGCTAAAAGGAAGAAGCGTTGCTACCATTCTTCCCCCTTTCTTCCTCATCATTATTGTCTTCCACTTCATTTTCGTTGTCTTCCTCCTCATCCTTGGACACTCTTCCTCGATGTAAGAAGAAGAAGAAAGGCAAGTCCAAAACCCATGGGAAGATGTTCAGGTAGACCTCTTCCTATTGCTCCCCCTCTCACTGGCAAAGCTGAGGTGTCAGTTTCCCTCCAAGTGAATGCCATACCTCAGGCAGGGTTGGTATTGCAGTATATAACCACTTGGACATGAGGAACACTCCCTTATCTTTGCATTGTGAGCTCTCAGGCTCTCACTGGCAAGGGACTGTGTAGCCCCCTCCTTCCTCCCACACTGGGTCCCAACCTCAACTTGGGGCTCATTGGGGAGGTAGCCCCATTCCTCATAACTCAGTTGAGCCACTATGGAGCAGGCCTGTGTAGTCTGCCTTTTCTTTGCTTTATGCTCAGTGCCCATACATACTGTGCACAAGTGAGCAGTAGATTGGGTTTTCCCCATTGTTCACCTTGGGTGTATGTAGGTGGGACCCTACACCATCGAAGAACCCTAAAAGAGTTCAGAGGTCTGGTTAAACAAATCATTTATAACTAACTAACTAACTTCTCACTTGGTGCTTGCAATCACAGCATGGAAGCTCTCACTGTAAGGAAAGATCTCTGATTTCTACCATCTTTCGCAGGCATGGTTCCCCACACCAGCATGAGGAGAGATAGAGAAGGACCCTACACCATCTTCTCACTTGGTGCTTGCAATCACAGCATGGGAGTTCTCACTGTAAGGAAAGATCTCTGATTTCTACCATCTCTTGCAGGCATGGTTCCCCACACCAGCATGAGGAGAGAGAGAGAGAAGAGTAGTGTAACCTCTTGCTCTTCTCTCCGGTGTCCATACTTGGTTTTGACCTAGTATCAAAGTTGAGGTCTGAACTCGGTTCAGATTGAAATCTTGTTGGTTCCCATCTGCATTCTCCAACAAGAGGTTTGACTGGTGCTGAATGGGAGCAGAAGCCTGGCATGACCCTTCTAATCCAAGAGAGTGGATAGGTCAAACTTCTGGGGATCCTTTAGGTTCTGTGGGACCTGTTCCTCCAGAACCCCTTTAGGCTGAATTGGAACAATGTTTTCAGGAGGTTCTTTCACTCATTCATTAGCACAAGAATCTACTCCAGAGTGGATTTTTGGCTTCATCCAGAGGCAAGAATGTCAGTCAGGTTGTCATGGTCATTGTATCTCATGGTGTTGTGGTGGAGCTAAAGCCTTTATCTGCAGGTCTGGGAGCCCCCTTACTGCTAGCAGATCAAGAAAACTCCTTCCTGCCCCCTCTTATACATAAGCAGAGGTTCTATATACTGGAGGCTGCAGAGGATCTGGTGACTGGCAAACCTCCCTCTCTCTTGAGAGAGTGTTAGGAGGGCCTCACCTTCAAAGCTGTAAAGTTCAGTAACTTGAAATCCATAATAATGGCTTCATTGCATGCAGTTCTTGGTTAGACGCTTGGTTAGATGTGTGGATGGGTGCCCTCACTGACATAGTCATGAAATCTCTCCTGTAAAACAACAGAGCTACAATCAGGAGATTTCAATCTCTCCACCTTCACAGGTGATGGTTATCCAGCACCTTCTGCAAGAGAGAAGCTGTCCTTGCAGAGCAGAAAGAGAAATTTTTGCATACCTCTGTAATTCCTCAGCAAAATGCATCAAGGAAAGTAGGCCATCTTTTGTGACTGTCGCAGAAGGGTTGCTCTCCAATCACAGTATCTGTTCACCAGATCTGGTATTTCCTCATCTTTCTTTGCTAAGACAAGAGCACCTATCATTGTCTGCAGCAAGGGGCTATCACCCTATTCTTCACAGCTCAGTTGGCCACTATTATTATTCAGAAGATGAAACCTATTCATATGGAACAAGCCTGCAGGGGCCATTGACTTGAAATTCAAGCTTCCAAAGAATATGGTGTTCATTAGGACGAAGTAAGAGGAGGTAAAGGGAAGTACAGAAAGAAGAGATTCCACTTATTAAAAAAATTAAATTAACAAATAAATAAAAATGTATTAAAATGCAAGGAGAATAGTATTAGGGTAGTAATGCATTGCACCTTTGGTTGAACTTCTAAAGTTCCAATTTCATGATATCCTCTGGGAGGTTGTTCCACAGCCCAACAGTGTAGTAAAGGACCTCTGGAACTGAGAAGTTCGACAGTGAGGCACATTTACTTCATATTGGTGCTGGTGTTCAGCGAATGTGGTTGCTCTTGGCAGATAAAGAGGATTAGGGATCAGTTGTGAATGTGAAAGAATTCTGTTGAAATACTTGTGAAAAAGTGACAAACAAGAGACCATCTGTTGATGGTCCAAGTCATAACTACTACTATTAGGAAACAGAAACCTACCACCACGAACCACTCTATCTAAGAGATGAATCTCTAGCAGAAGCATATCTAAAAGAGATAAATCTCTGGCAGAAGCAGACATCCACACTTGAGAACAATATTCTAGTAAAGGGAGTACAAATTACGTAAAACAGGTTGCACTGATTTTATATCTGTTATAAATATATGAGGCCTTATGAACCATACCTAACTTTTTTGCAGCATTTGCTGAAACTTTCATTAGATGGTTCTCAAAAGTTAGATGCGAGTCAAAGGTTACACCTAGAAAAGTTAAAGTTTCAGACTCATTCAGCAAAGTTCCATCCATCTGGAGGGGAGCATGGAGGTGGGGAATCTGTACAAGATCTGCTAATCAATAGTGTTTTTGTTTTATTGGAGTCTAGCCTCATACCCCACCAACTACACCATTCCCTGATCTGGTCCATGTCCAGATTGAGGCTGAGGGCAGCTTCATTTCACAAAAGTGGAGACTTACCACACCCACAAGTGTTGCATCATCTGCATACTATTGTACTGAACAATCTTGTTTTCCAGGCCAACAGCCATGTCACTTGTATACACTAAAAATAACAGTGGACCAAGAACACCGCTCTGTGGAACATTAAATTACTCTGCACTCAAAACCCTTATCAAGGTTCCCTTGCAAATGGCATGTCAAGTCTAAAAGAGCATTGCCAGTACCCAGTTGCTTCCTATATGTATATTGACTATCGGCTAACAACCCTTTAGATTCACCATACTTATATAGTGGCTTAAAAATAAGTTTTCCATCAACTTTGTAGAGCACAGGCAGAATAGAGATTAGCCTGTAGTTAGTGCAGTCTGTAGATATGCCACTCTTTGGAACAGGCACTGCGCTACTGTACTAAGCTTGCGCTCATCTGCAAAGATACTATGTTGTCATAAAAATCTATAGAATCTACTAAACTTGGGAGACAACACTAGAAACTTTTAAAAAATAAAGGGAAGAATCCATCAGGGTCTTCCCCACTCCAGCTGTCAAGATTATCCAGAATTTTCTTACATCCCTGGAGGGAAATGCAAATTTTGTAAGAGGTTCAGGATGACAAAGTATCAGGGAAAGGGACATCCTCAGCTGATTGCTTAGCTTCAAAAGCTTGATGAAGTGGTTCAGCCTTTTCCCTAGGGCCAGTAACAACTGACCATCATCTGTTAGTGGCGGAACAGAAGACGATCATGATCCAAAGATAGATGATGCCAATTTGGTCCACCACAGATGAGGCTGAGTAATTCCTTCGTTTCCTCTTCAAGGAATTAATGTAATTTCTCTCGGTGCATTGAATTTGGTCTGTTTGTCATAGTAGGTTCATCTACATGTATCATCAAACCATGGCTGGGCATTTGTCCTAAATTTTGTGACACTTCTAGGGACATACCTTATTAAAATTGCTATCAGCATTTCATTTAACTTCTTCTTGAGATTAGGATCTAATATAGCATTTCAAATATTAAGTGCCTGACAAGCTTCAATAATGCGATCCCAATTGGCTCTGGATTTCAACCAGAGTGTTTTTCCGATAGTGGAATTAGGAATATACTGATTGACAGATGTGTCCATCTCAATGGCGCAATGATCAGAAGTGCCTATATATTCACAGACCTTGGACTTCACAATAGCTGGAACAAATGTGAATATGAGGTTTAATCTACTGTATTACCAGGAATGTGCGTGGGTTCCTCGATTGGCTGGACAAAATCGGAGGATAAACAGAACTCAAGAGCAGACTGGCCATGTTGATCTGTGGAATCTGAATTTAGCCACTCACTGTGCTTTGCACTACAGTCTCCACAAGTTACAAACGAAGCTTTTGAATCCTGTGACTCAGCCATACTACAGTAATCCTCTACAAAAGACAGTCATATATAGAATCATCGATATTTGGATTACAGTAAACAGCAAATACATAAACTTTGTAGAACTTACTGAAAATTTTAAAACAAAGAACTTTATGGCAACTACACTCCAAATTTTTCTGATAAATAGGTCATCTGGGCTTAGAGTATACAGCCATACCTTGAGCGGGTGGGATGCTACGATGATAAATAAAGTCAAGGCCATCAAACCCTGGGATTAAAAACTTGACACCTTTGACTTGTTACCACTTACAAGAACCTCAGATAAAAAAAAAAATCATAGTTACGGGCACAACTCTGGAGATCAAGGAATTTTGACCTCAAGCCCCGAATATAGTACTTTGCAATTTTATGAGTAACAGGCCCAGGGTTCAGCTCAATGTCTCCTGAAAGAATTAAAATTAACATAAAATCAGAATCAAAACTAATAAATACACTCATAACAACAGTAACATGGTAAAATCAACACAGCAATAAACAACAATACAGGCAGTAGCCCTGGGTAACGGTGGGGGTTTCGTTCCCAGCCATGCACCGCTAACCGAAAATCGGTGACAATAGCGCTGATAAACATTTTACCGGCACAACACCGAAATGCCATTATCCAATGCCGCCGGTAAGCAGGGACTGCCTGTACCATCAACAGCAACAGTATTTACATTATTTTAAAAAATTCTGTTCAGAGTATAAATAAATGTCACCATACGTCATTGAAAAAAGCGCTGGAAGCAACTGGTGAACAAGTGGGGCCAGCAGACTTTGTTAAGGCAAAAGAAATCTGCCAGGTTTGCCACAACTGGGGAAGGACAGTCAAGATGGATTTAGAAATAAAACGGTCAGAGGGAAAAGATTAGGTAAGGACGACGGCACTTTCCTGATAATCCACCAAGCAAATTTTGCTTTCTCATCAGCCTGTCATACACACTTTTCTAAAAAACTGGAAAGTGAACAAAAAAGAGGATAAATGCCTGATTGTACCCTCAGGCAAGGGAACTCAAACCTAAGGCCACAGTACAATGGCTATGGCACAGTCTAAGGTGGGAGGACAAGTTTTGTATTCAGAAACCTCCTCTTAGAAGTGGTGCCTACCAAGACTAAAGGGTCCCTTCTACCCACTGGTTTGATTTTGGAGTGTCCTCCTAGAAGAGTTGCCTCCCAAAGCTAAAGTCTTCTACCTGCACTGTCTGCATTTTCTAAGGTCCATGCTTGGTCTTCATACTGTGCACAGGTGAGCAGCAGGTTGGGTTCTCCCCTTTGTTCACCTTGGGTGTATGTAGGTGGGAGATTTTTAAACAGGGTTGGACCTCTCAACCTTGGTGGAGTTAACCATGCACACAAAGTTAGGGGTGTGGGACCCTCTCTCATCTTTTCAGTTTTTCAGGTAATGAGGGCTGGAGAATGGCATAGTCAGATCAACTTTACTTGAAACTACTTGTGGTATGTCACCCACAAGTCCCTGGACAACAGGTACCCCAAATATCCTCTGAATACATAAGCTTGGTACCTTCTTATATGAAGAGTGATTAAGGAGTGAATGGTTATTCTTTCCTTTCATCTTCCTAAGTGTACTGTATTGGGGTGCATTAGATAAGTGTACAACAAGCACCTACTCTAGTAGTTTAGAATACGCTGCCTTCTGTCCTTTTTCTTTAACAAGGGGGAGGAAAGACACAGTAGAGTTTTCTCTGAACCCATCATGTATGGATAGCCAGAAAAAGCTGCTTACCTACTTACCAACTTCTATGGGAGTTGTCATGGTTCTCCAAAAAATTTATTACTCCTCCTCAAATTCCCTCTACCTTCAGAGAACTTACGCATTTCCCCAGTTTCTATTACACCAGAATGCTGGGAGGTGGATGTGGCCATTCATTCCTTCCTTGCACAAGCAACTGGAAGACTGACTTTGTCATGATGGAACTCAATGCTCTTTTTGCTTCTCATGGGATTACCCTTTCCTAAAAGCCCTTCATATAGGTTATACCTACATCAACCACCCCATTTATTTTTGTCTCTGTTGCCAAAGGAAATAATGGAATGGTGAGAATGAGAAAAGTATGGATACATTCATCTCTCCCCTATCTCCACCATTTTAACTACCTTGTATACTAAGATCTAACAGCCATTCTAGATCACAATGAAGGATGCACATCCCCCTATCTCCACCATTTTAACTACCTTGTATACTAAGATCTAACAGCCATTCTAGATCGCAATGAAGGATGTCCTATTTATGAAAAGCTGTGGTTTGCATGTCTAGGAAAAATACAAATTGCTTTAAATTTTTTTTTTTATATTTCTGCATGTTCCCTCTATCAAATGCCAAGGGCTAATATTGTTTTATTAATTAGGACTATTTTGCAACATTAGATATATTACTGAGAGATACCTCATCACATTAGTATTTGGGCTTTACAGTACATAATCTGTGGGTAATGAGGAAATGTAACTTTATGATCTGGGAAAGATTACTGCAAAAAATGAATCTCCACATAACTTGGAACCAAGTTAAGACCCTGCAATAATCTTCTAGAGTGGTATATCTTACCTGCAGAACATTTTATGCTGTGTGAATACAGTTTGTTAGGATCATATCATAAGAGAAGGCACACCATTTACTCACAGCAGTAAAAATTGTTAAATTACTTAATGATAAACAGAAAACTACAATCTCATAGAGTAAAAATTCTAGATACTGATAGTACTGGGCTAAAATATTTCTTTAAATAAAAGATAAATAGTATTTAATACACAACTTATTGAAAACATGAAAGGAGAGGTGTATACTGATCATCACTACTAACATTTTGCTTTGCAACTAAGTATAATTTTGTCTCATAAATCTTAAAACGGAATGATAATTTTTAGGACCTAGGATTGGACAATTGCTTTACTTTATTATTATTGTAAAATAGTTTATAAAGACAGCCAGGCATTTTGTGTGTATGCCAATTTTCTGATAACACAAAATTGCTATCACTAAACATTATACATTACACATATATCAATATTGTTAAATTTTTCTGTCTATCTACTTTCACAGTCATTACAGTTTGGGGCCAGCTCTGTGAGAATTAAGAGTTTTAGCTCAGTTGTCAGGTTAAACTAGATTTTACAACTATAAAAGTCAGTAACAGTGTCACTGGTTAAACACTGATTTTGAAGTACATTTGAAAATGTACTCAAATTTTTTATAAGTAATAAAGTATCACCCAAACTCCTTGTCATGCTCAACAGTTAGTCTAATAGAAAGTTGAAATTAATAAAATCCACAACAGTTTTGTGCACCTTAAGTAACTACATCACAAAACAATCACGCAAGAATACAATAGAACTTAAAAGAATAATACATTCACTTTTACTTTCTTAATTTTCTTCAACAAAACAACAAGTCCCAGACCTAGATTCCTTGCAGCTCTTTTATCAGAATATCACAACTTCAATTTTCAATTTATCCATTTTGGCTGAAGTTGCAATTTGATAAAATGTAATTTTGTACATACAGTATAAAGAAAAACCACTTCTAAACTAAACAAAAGTAACAGTGTTTTCATTAAACAGTTCTATCACTGTGACACATTCTTATAGATTGCTCATTCAAAAAAGAGCCAATACTGAAGTGGCACAAGGTCAGCTTAATAACAACATATTGTGGCAGTCTACATTATTATTGTAATTCCCACATTTTAAGACATTGTAGCATCATAAATGTGGTAATGTTATGAGCCATATTCATTTGGTGGGGCAGCACTGAAAGGGTGATTAAGAATGGAACAGCTTTTTTACAGCTTCTCTGATGCCAAACATATTTAGATATATGGGTATTTCTACCTCTTGCCAGATTTTATGGCAATTTGTGTCTCTACTCCTAGTCTTGATACAAAATTCTGATGGTTATATCAAATTTATATATATAAATATATATACATACAGTATATTAGACATGTAAGTTACAATATCTTGTAAGGTTTATGGCATGCAGACTTTATCAAATGTAAAAGTAATTTCTTCTGGTTTTTGTATAAGGGGAAGTGTGAACTCAGTTTGTATAGTACTGGATTTGATTTATTTTTGTTTAAAATTCAAATGTAGGTAACGTGTATGTTTTAGGCAAACAGTTATCAATCTTTTTAAATCGGGACTACTAGAATAAAAAGTACCCAGATTTTCAAATGTGAAATATTGTGCTTATGATGTTTTGTTCTTGTGCAGCATGGTTTATTAATTGTTCATAGTGTTTGGAAATTATATAAACATTTGTATTGTTGTACTGCAGTACCTGATTTCCAGACTCCATTAGCACTGCTTCATGAAAATTTACCATTTATTGGAACTGGGATGTAAGAGTGTGTTAGATTTAGATTTGTTAGCGTGCTCATAATAATCGGTCCATTAATAAGAACAGTTTTGGTAAGATATGGCTATTTTTTTAATCATTGCACAATTTTTTTTCAAATAATGATAGTTTAAATTTTTCACTATTAATAATTAATTTTATCAATGTAGGCAAGAAAGGTATTGCTTGTTTCCTGTTAATGAGGAAGACAGTTCCAACTTGCCCTGTAAACCTTGAAACCACTATCAGTGTAAAATAAGCTCTGAGCTACAGGAGACAAAACAAACCTTCAGGAGTTGAAGCTTCCTGTAATACTGCACTAACAACTGGATGATAACATTTTTATTTTCTATTACAAATTTCCATCAGTGGCATAATTTTGAGTTACTGAATATTTTATGGAAATTATTAGTGGATAAATTAACAGTTTTGAAGCTATTTTTTCTAAACTTGTGCAAGAGTTCCTTGTTTCTAAGAAGAATGCACGGTATGATAAAATGTCATATAAACCCAGGTCAAGGCATGAACTGTCTTAAGAAACAAACCTTTCATTTTAGGTGGAAAATTCAATTTCTGTACAGCAGTCTAATCTTTCACTTTATAGTATTTAACTGGGGTAGTATTTAACTGGGGGATACCCAAGTCTGATGTTCTTGGTTTTTCTTTCAATTTTAACTTGGAAAATTTAAATAGTTCACGTGACCATTACCTAGGAGAATTACTTACAGAAAGCAAATCTGGTAAACAGACCAATTATAATGAAATGAATAATGAAATAATGAAAAATGAAATGAATACTGATAACTGAATACAGTATTGTCAAAAATATCTCTATAATTATTTGGCATGTTATGTTAATTAACATGATGTTCTGGGAAAAATATTTTTTATCACTGTTAAATGTCATATACTCACCTGAACTTTCTGTTATTTCCTTAATTGTCCTTTTTTATAATACTGAAGCTCTTGCACACAAAGCAGAATCTAGGATATGAATAGAAAAAATAAAAAACCATGTTTATCCCAGCAAACTACTTTATCAAAAAACTCATAATGCATAAAATAATTTACTAGAGTATGTACATTTTTAAAATTAAGTTATTTAAAGATTGTCAATGTAAATACAGGTTTTTCAAATATATATATATACTGTATATTACTGTGCGAGTACAAGAATTATTCAATAGTCTGATTTCATCATAAGACTAACTTCTGAGGTTATTTGCCATACCAAGAAAATTGTCGGAAAATAAGTCAGATAGACCTTGGGGGAGGGGGGTGATTTTTTTATGCATGTAAAACAACATATCTGCAAGAGAACTCTGTTTCAAGGTGTAAGACATTTACTCATAAAATAGACTCCTGTGAAAATGTTTTTAATATTTAAATATTCTACTCAATTTTATTACAAGAACAAATGTGTGGAAACCCAATTTCATGGCAACTATTCAAGTACACTTTTTTGACAGTGCTGAATTATGTTCTCAAAATGATTTAAGCTAGATTAATTCTCCTTTGTTCTATATTTGTACTGATTAATATGCCTTCCTTTTAAGTACAAGACCAAACTTAATCATCTGTAAATCTTGAGTACTGTTGGTGTAATAAAAGAACAAGAAAACAGTCTTTTAGTAACCTGATGTAATTTTCATGATGGTGCTTATTTTTACACAGGATAGTCAACTTTGTTAAAGGGTGAGTGTTGAATTTTGACCTGTGGTTTGGTTAATCAGCCATATAATAACATATTTGGGTTAAACAACCCAAAAATAAATAAATGAAAATGTTCAAAAAAATCTTATGCATTGAATGCATTTCAATTTATAAGTTGTTATAAATTAAAATCTTGACAGGTCACCACCAAGCAGCTGAGGAAAGGAACAGGTTGTTGTGTAATGGCACAGTTACCTAGAGACCAAATTTGTTTGCATATGACTGACAACCAAGATCCCTCTCAACCCTATGGGTCCCCTATAGATTCCCCATCCATACTCCACAGAGACTGCAAGATTATGGGCACAGTGAAAATCTATCCAACCCCTAGGTAGACTTGAATTCAGAACCACTGGAGCACAAAGTCACTGGTAATACCATTCAACTACTGTGACACTAACCCACCCCCCTCAAATTGAGACTACCTTGACGTGGTGAGGGGGCTCTCGAACCTAGGGATTATTATTATTTTTTTTCCCTAAGTTTGATCCCAAGTGTCCCACATATATAATAAAATATTTTAGGAGTAATTTTGTGGATTTTTCCACTTTTGTCAAAATTACCAAACTTAATAAATAGGAAAACATATCATAGCATGGAGTGAAGTTGAATCTGAAGCTAAATAGTGGGAACTGTGGTAGAACCATCATCTACCTGATAATGTTCAGACCTGTTTTTTCAGGCGGAACTATTCTATGGGGCTGGATCACGGATTCCATGGGGGGGGGCCTGGTTCTAGGAACAGGACTCTTGGCTTTCTGTCCGGTTAGCCCACATTGTGATTAGGATGGGGATGACTGTATTATTACAATACACTCGGTCCTAGCAAGCGGGTTTTGCTTACACTTGGGTCATACTAATCATGATATGCCATCCCATTTTGGGGTAGGGTAGGGACGTGGACATTTGGGAGTCAGTTCCTGCTTGTGCCATTAGTGAAACATTCAACTTCATAAAAAGCCAATGATATCTTTTCAAGATTTACTAATTTTTTTTTTTTTTAATCCTTTATGCAAAGTATTCATAAAGATTTCAGTACCCCTGGACCCCATGATGGTAAAATTCTGGCACAGTCGATGACTATTGGAACGTCACTCCCGAATCTCCTTAGTATAAACGCTACAAAGGAACATCCTGTTCCAAGTAAAATATCAATTCCTAAAGACTCGGAGAGTTTAGAAAATAAAAAAGAAACAAATAAAAACAAATTGGTAAACTCCAGTATCATATCACTGGAACCATACATAATGGACAATAATTCTAAAATAGAGACAAGTAATCCTCCTAAAACCCCATTAACACAAGACAACTCGTCACCAATGAATGTGAAAAAATCAAAAAGAAATAACTATCAACTAAATCCACCACTAGTTCATTTTGAACATATTTTTGGACCGGACAATTGGTCCAGATTTTTAATATTAAAAGCAGAAAAACAGATCTCATCAGCCATATTAGAGAACAAATTATTAAATACGAGTATACACCCCACACAAGGTATGGAATGTAGACACATCAACAACAATGAATGGCTAATACAAACAACAACCACAGCCCAATCAACAACGTTTCTATAAATAACCAATATAAATTAAATAAAAGTAACAGTAACCAGCCATGAAAACTAAACTATACACAAGGAACAGTGATGCTCCCAGACAATGATGAAAAGAGCTACCTTCAAAACAAATCTTAAGTGACTCCCTTAAATTAAGATACAATAACATACATGACTTGGAATTATATACTGTCCCAAGTAGAAAGGATGCAAATAAACATATTAAAATAGTCAAAATAAAATTTACAAACCAGGAACTACCACGAAAAATAAGAATTCTAGGACTAAATAGAGAAGTCTGCCCCTTTGTCCCTAAACCTCTCCAATGTTCTGTCTAAAATATGGCCACTCAACAAAAAGGTGTAGAAATAACGCTATATGTGCTGTATGGTCTGAAGACCATACAACAAATTGGAAATGCAAAACCTTCAAATGTGTCAAATGCAAATTAAATCATCATGCAAAATCTAAAGACTGTAAATTTCATCATTATTATACAGAATTACAAATGTTAATGGACAGAACTGGTATGCCCGTTAACGAAGCCAAACTCAAACTGAAGGTGAGAGGAATCGATCAGGTAAAACGCCATTCATATTCAAATGCTGTAACAACTCAAAATAAACATAAAGAATCTCAACACAGAATAGCTGAGATACACCATATTCAGTAAAAATGTTCTCACACACCATGGACTCATAACTGTGGAACATATCTAACCATTATTCGGAAAATTCGCCATTCACGGTATTTTTCACTGAGAAATATTCATTAATTACTGTATTTTCATATAATTTTCATGAATAAATGCACTTTTTGTGATACAACTATTAAAATACTCAGGTATAAGCATTTCTACAGGGTTTTTCTTGTGTTTAAACTATCAAAATGGGCAGTTCTAAGTGTTTTTAGAGGGGTTTTAAGTATTCACAGATTTTAGCTAACAGCACCATTCCCGAATTTGGGGTTCACTATACTACTCATAAAAGCCCAAGAGTACAGTTGCAACAGACCTCTCTTACATCACAAGAGATCTCCAGTAACAAGCCCAGTTAATCATTCAGAAACAATTTCCAATGATATGGAAAAATCAACGGAGGTTAATAATCCAGATCTGGATACTCATAATGCACTAACATCATCCACAGAAAACTTAACTGATAAAAATAACCATAATAAAAAAAGGAAAGTAATTGACAGAACTCCCCCTTAGGGTAAAAAACCTAACATACCGTTCACAGATCGATCTAACCCCAGTCTTGCCCATTAATCTGAAACAGATTACATTAACTGCATCACAAGCGGAAATCCATAGTGTTCCAAAATCCAAGACAAATATAAATAACGATTCCCCAAAATATGGATAAATCAACTAATTCTTCTGTACCCTCATCACCAAAATCAACAATGAAACCTTCAATTAAACATCCCACTGAAGAATCAGAAACCCGTAAAATTCATCAAATCACAACCACATCATATCAACCCTCAACGAGACCAAAGAATAATAATAATAATAAACCTACAAATTCAAATCAAAATTTTATACCAGCACATTGAAGATCCAATATACCTATACCAGAAATTCCTAACAAAAATAATTTATTTCAACATCCAATAATGGAAACATAATTGGGACCCAGAGATCAGAACCATTCCTTCAACACTCGGAACATGATTTATCTCGTGGATGTCAAGAGTGTTTCATCATAACGTACAATTGTTTACCTAACAAAAATGAAAATATAACCTGAAATTTCATAAATAACTTCACTAGATTCCAAAAATGCCCTTTAACATGGCGAACTATGCTCGGAATCCTTAAAACTAAAAAAAAAAAATGATCAAAACTCAAATAGATTTGCTAATAAGGAAATATGAAGAAGAACCAATCAATGCATCAAATATTCAGCAATCAAACCTAGCTACAAAGAAACCACAAAGTAATACAAACTCCCTTAAAATGTTACGGGATATAGCTAAATCAACAATTAACTTACAAAATCTAACACCAATCCCACCAAACAATGACCAATAAAATAATTCAATGGAACATGAATGGATTTTCTATTTGGCTTCAGCTAGGTGAAATCCAGAGAATACTAAAGGAACATAAACCTATTTGCATATGTTTGCAGCATATTGGTACAACTCTTAAGAACTTTAGAAACTATAAATTAGCAAGCTAGGAACAGCTATATATGTTCATAATGATTCAACTTATGAACCCTTAAATATTACATCATTGTCATATCAAATAACTGCAATCAAATTGCATATGCCAGACAATCAAATTATCTCTATACTAAATCAGCCAAATTTTAACTCAAATTTTAGTGATTTACCACAAATACTAAATAATGTAAATCGCCCCCAACTAATAGTAGGCGACTTTAATGCCCATGATCCATTATGGGACAGCACACATGCTAGTAACTAGGCCGGCACAAACATTGAGAATTGCATAAATGTTCAGAATTTACATTGCCTGAATGAAAGTGATTCACCAATGTCCTTCTCAAAAACTCATTTCTGGGCTTGACCTGTGTCACCCAGTGAAATGATCCATTAGCACTCATTTCTAGGTATAAATATTGCTAAATATACCAGAGAAAAAGCTATTCATAATGCCAGGGTTACGACCCTGGATCGAACACCATTACATGGTGTCGGTATGCACAAGGGGTGAGTGGTTGCCACTACCACAGATCTTTCCTACAGATTTCTCCATTCTCAAAACCCTGAAAAGGGAGGAGCCGTTCCAAAGCCTTACCCTCCGCACCTAGCCAACCACCACCCCGGCCGCCATATTCATTCCAATTTAGCACGCCTTCCAGGATACACCGTATTTTTTCTTTGGTGTTATTTTTCGGTTTTTCTACTTACATCATGTCATCCCACCAGGAATTTCCACCATCTAAGTTGAGTACCATTTCCTTTGGTTTTTTTTTTATTACAGAGGCATTATATTTTGACTGTTCGTATATTGTTTACCAAGGTAAATAACGCAGCCGGGCGTGGGCTGTGTCTCCCTCTGCCATGCTTGACCCTCAGTCTTAGCATTTTATTAGCAGAATATTTCTGCTAGTTTTTATCCATACTCCATTTCAGTTTGGAGCCTTATTTGGAGAAATTACCATTTCGCTGGTAGAAGGTAAGGGAGCCCGTATCATGACTGATCTAAGCTAGGGATGGAGGTACACCCCTCCCTTTTTCTGATCATAGTTTTCCTCTCTTTTCACTGGTTTCCTTCCTCCATCAGCGAATTGGTGCCTTTTCGATGGTGGTATTATTATTATTATCATGATCATAGCTGATGTGTACAAGGATGGATGACATGTCTATTCTTGGATTAGTTTATGCATGTGATTCGGCGTCAGAGGTGGCCATTTTGGGTATCCCCGCTTCCGTATAACGGATGTTGTTTGGCCCTCTCTGCCGCTGAGTCATTTATGTATTTATAAGTATATAATTTTAGACATCTTAAAAACACATCAAATGGTTAACTTTTATTATGTTAGTGCTTAATGCGTACAGGTAGTTTTATTCGATTAGGTATATTCTAGCCTAGCCTACTCGACCAAGCCAGAACCGGTTTTGGAGGGTTAGGCTAGACAGGATAGGTGCTTACACGATGCTCAGACTACCTAGCTCACCTGACCAGGCCGTTTTGAGGTTTTGGAGGGAGATGTTAGGTTTGTGAGGGAGTTCCTCGTTCACTCTTGGCCCACCTGACCAGGCCGTTAGGTTTTGGGAGGTGAGGTTAGGCTAATGAGAGAGTTGCTCTTCACCCTTAGCCCACCTGGCCAGGCCGTTAGGTTTTGGAGGGTGAGGTTAGAATAATGAAAAGTCTCCTCAATTCATAGTCTACCACCTGACCAGGCTGTCGGTTTTGGAGGGTGTGGCTAGGTTATGCGAGGTTCTTCTCCCCGTGCTCATTCTGGCCTTCCTGACCAAGCCAAAAAGTTTTGGTTTTGGAAGGTAGGCTGGGATTCTAAGGTTGCGCAGGTTATGTCGTGTATATAGCCTAGTCCTTCTTTACCTGATCGATTAGATTTTGGCGACGTGGCCTGGGCGTCTTCCTAGCAGAGGGAAACCGATCGCTTGCGTTCGGCACCCCCGTGAGGAAGTTCCATTCGGCTTCCAGAGGGTGCTACCCACCCGACTGGTCGCCGTTCGCCGGGTTTCCGCCACTCACCTACCTTTCCCTTATCGGGTGGTGTTTCGTTTGCTCGCTTTCCATAGTTATAGCTGGAGCGTCGAACACTGTCCCAGGGATGCAATCATGAGTTACGCTATGTTAAGTCTCCGCCAAGTTAGTCGGATCTTTCGTTGTTATCGTCCACGTTACCACTCCGGTGGGTATGGTTTTTGGTTTAGTTGGCGGTTTCCACTATGTGGTTTCCGCCCTGGGTGATTGAGAGATGGGCCGTATGCGAACACTCCTTTCCACCACATTACGCTGTTTCCATAATATGTGACATAACGAGATTTCAGTGGCAAATCACGGCGGAGTACCATAGCGGTGGAGTTTCATAGAGTACTTATTTTTAACATAATTAATAGTTGGCCATTCTGTAGCATAACCTATGATTATTAGTCTTTTACTACTGGATTCAATTCCGGCGGGTTTTGCCTGATGACACGCATGTTTCATCACCCATAAATCTGTGTATTAGTTTTTTACTACCGGATTTAATTCCGGCGGGTTTTGCCTGATGACACGCATGTTTCATCACCCATAAATCTGTGTTAAGGTAGCCTATTACCGCCGGACCTAATTCCAGCGGACCTTGCCTTGACGATACTCATGTACCACCATTCCACTTACAGATGGTACGTTGTCAGGAGCCAGGGTGCACGGCGGTTCTCCAACAACCATGTGGACACGAGGTGTGCCGATCGCACTCCAGCTGCTCGGTCCACGTTGGGGACCTGGTTGTTTGGCACCCCGATGGCTGTGAAATCTGCTATGCTCTGTACGAGTTAGTGGTGGATGAGTCGGTAAGTTTTAAGAGACCGCTAACCTTTAGTCTCTTTTTGACTTTAATGGCTTATATAGACATATACGAGAAAATTGGAGAATGTTTTCAGTAAGTCCTACCTTTTCTTACAGTCTGACCAAATCATCCGTGACTCTTCGCTGTCGACCCTGAAGATCTGGGTGGCGGATTTGGGAGGAACGTTGCGTCTGGCAAACCATATGTCCTGTCGGAGGAGATTTTTGTAATCTCCTCTACCCCAGTGCCCGGATCTCTGCTGCAATGCCGGCGGAATTGGCGCCCCAATCATCGAGAGGATCCGGCAAGAGATGCAGCCCTCCCAAGAAGACAACCTGTGCGGAGAGGTGGCGGAAGAGGTAGCGGCCATCAACATCCACCTCGAGTCAATGAGCGTAGATTTGGACCATCAGGTAGAAGGTAAGGTGGTAAGTGAGGCAGGGGGAGAGGGTTTTGGTAGTCCCCTTTTCAGTTCTCCTTCCTCTTCTTCCTTTCAGGGGTTTCCCAAACCAGCTATCCTTGGGGACAGATCTCGGTCTGTTATCCCCAAGGTGAAATCTTTAAAAAAGAAGGACTTACCAAAGTCCTCTAGACCTCAAAGGTCTAATCCGCCAGCTCCCTCAAGGTCGTCACTGGCTCTTAAACCAGTGGCGTCCTCAAGTAAGGCTACTCCCCCGTCCAAAGGGTCGAGATCCAGAGTGTCTAAGGGTAAACCCCACAGCCTAACTTTGACCCTGAGGCCTTTCCGAACTTCTAATGCAGAGGATCGACTCAAGGTTGAAGCTAGGCTACAAGACCTTTCTTCTCAGCTTGTTTCAAGCTTGGAGACCTCTGGTCAGTCAGTGCTGTCATTGGCACAAAGGATGCAGGCCCAGGAAAGCTTGCTCTCCGGATTTATCCAATCCGGAGCAGTACAGCAGTCCCATGTTGTTCCGGATGCCTCCAGACTGCCCCCCTTTGATAAGGGGAACCCGTGGCTGCTGGCTCTACACGCCCCCCTGCATAATGACACCCTGACCATCGAGGGTTTGGGCACTCGTCGTCTGGAAGAACTGGAGTTCTTTCCAGCCGACCTGGTGCCTCCCTACCCAGGCTATGCCAGGCTAACAGAGGAAGCCTGGATTAGATCTGATAAGGTCCCGAAGGAAACGGTTATCTTTCCCAGGGACCAAGCCCAATCCACCCTGATGTTGGTCGCTTCACTGACTTTCCCTTTAAAGGGGAGTTTTACAAAGGTGACTCTGTAAGGACTGGGTTAGGAGCGACATACTGGCTGGGGTTAACTGTATTGAGTTGTTCCTTACTGAGATAAACAGAATCTTGGAAGATTTCACGGTAAACAGCGTTACACAGACCACCCTCAGGTTGACATGTGACAAACAGATAGCGATATTACATGATTAACATATGGTGATGAAACATACATCAGTGGAAGGGTCAGGAAATTTACATATGACCCAGATTAATGGATACAATGCAATAGCATAATAAATGTGAAATGGGGAGAAGAAACATACACACAGTTTGAACCAGATTCGTTGGAACATTATGAGTACATGATTCTGGATGCAGGTAGTGGTGACCCAAGGGAGAAAGACAAATATTGTAAGGTTGAAATCCTGAGAACCCGATCGCTCCTGTTTTGTCCTGTCGACTCCCGATGATGACGATCGGCGAACACATGTTTTACGTGTTTGGAAGAGACAGCGTCGGGGCTCCAGGTACTCTTCCCCCAAGACCTCGTCTTTGTTTGGAAGGAATGGGCTCTGAACAATGTTCCCCCATTGTGGATGGTTCAGTATCGATGCGGAAATTGTCTTGGCGACAATTGTAGTTGGCTCGAAGGAGCTTGGGCTTTGGGAGGCTGAAGGCGGCACCCAGCTCGAGGAGGGCGGGAGCTGGTTGAAGGGTGGCGTCGGATGATCCCGGTGGCCGGCTCGAGGGCTGAAGGATGACGTGCTGAGACAGCGGCAGGCTGAAGGAGCGTGGCCCCATCCCTTCTTTTCCTGGAGGTATCCAGGGCTCGGTGGTGGAGTGGGTCATCTCGGAGGGGGATACTGAGAACTCATGGAAACAGCGGAGGCGAAGGGTCTATCACGTGGAGTCGTCATGGGAGTCTTTGCTCGTCAGTCACCATGTCTGGACTGGGTTTCTACTGGCTGGGTGTTAACTGGTTTTTGGTTGTTCCTTACTGAGATAAATGAACAGAATCAGATGTTATTCAGTGTGACATCTGTGTTTCCAGACAAACATGATGGCGATATCAAGAGACATGTTAACATATGGTGATGAAACAGTTTGTGGAAGGGTCAGGAAATTCCCATATGACCAGTTGCATGAGATTCAAGACAGATTAATGGATACAATGAGCATAATAAATGTTGATGGAAACTGGATTTGTTGGAACAGAGTACTGCTTGCATGGCAATGAGTAGTGGTGATTAGAGACATAGACAACAATGCTAGGAGAAAGACAAATATTTATGGTTGAAATCAGGCGTTCCCTGCAGACGCTCATTCCATCAGCTCCGATGATGATGAGAACAGAGGTTCAGACAGCGTCGGGGCTCTTACGGTCCATCCCTACCCCCCTGCACGACTAAGATCGCAGAATTGACCATTCACCGCTGCCTCAACTCCAGGATCCCACCTCCTTCTTTTCCCGGGTTGAATATTGGTCGGGAACTCTGGCTACGTTCACAGTTAAAGACCCTGAGTGTGCCCCCACCTTGTTCAGTGAGCAACTACCCAGGATTCGGACTTTCTCAAGGCGGAGTTGAGGCTAAGTGCAGGTTGATGTCATGCCTTGCATTCCATCACCATCGCAGAGGTAACAGCTGACTTGGAACCTCTGTTTCCAAGTCCTGACGAAATCCTTATTAGCTTCATTCCAATTGGACCTTTATGACTTTGAAAGAGACAAAACTGCCGGAAGCATATCTTCAGAGCCACCATCAGGCATGAGCCCAATAGACTCATGAAGAGTTCTGTCTGGGGACCTAACATCTTCCCTGAGGATGAGGTCAATAATGTTCTGGCGGAGGCAACCAGAGCAAACCAGAGTCTTCGCTCCGCTGGGGTCTTCCTTTTAAAAGGAAGTCCACCGAGACCTCCGGACCTCAACCCAGGGAAAGGAAGAGGTTCAGGAGCCTCAGCAGGAAACCCCAGGCTCAAACTGTGCTTCAGGCTGTACCGGTCTCTCAGATCGGACAGCCTTCCACATCCAAAACTCAGCCTCAGCAGCAGTTCGTACCGATGCAGCCTGCTCAGCAAGCCTCTGCTCCGCCAGCCTTCGTAGCGTCCCCAGCCTTCAACGCTTCGTTTGAAAGCCAAGGGGCGTTTCGAGGGCAACAGGCATGCGAGGGGAGTAGAGCCAGAGCCGCCTACAGAGGTAGGACTGCAACCAGACCTCTCTCCCATGGAAGAGGAGGCCGAGGAGGCAGAGGAAGTAAGTCCTCTTCCAATCAATGAGTCTCCTCAGGTAGGCGGGAGGTTATATCTCTTCCGGGACCATTGGACCTTCAGTCCGTGGGCCCACAGCATAATTTCAAAGGTCTGGGATGGAGCTGGAGCAGAGGGCCTCCTCCGCCAATCAGGTTCCATCAACCTCCATCCAAAGACTTACTGGACTTTGTAAAGACCTTCTTCAAAAGAAGGCAATAAAGAAAGTGAGACACTTGAAATTTCAAGGCCGTCTGTTCAGTGTCCCAAAGAAAGACTCAATCCAGCAAAGAGTAATTCTAGACTTGTCTCGTCTCAACTTATACATTCAATGCGACAAGTTTCGCATGCTTACGATCTTGCAGGTACGGACCCTACTTCCCTGTGGGGCCGTCACCACCTCTACAGATCTTTCAAAAGCATATTATCACGTCCCGATTGCGAGAAACTTCTCTCCTTACCTAGGGTTCAGACTAGGGAAACAAGCATACTCGTTCAGAGTCATGCCATTCGGGCTCAACATAGCGCCCAGAATTTTTACCAAACTGGCAGAGACAGTAGTCCAACAGCTACGGGCCCAAGGGATTATGCTAGCCACATACCTGGACGACTGGATAATTTGGGCATCCAACGCCAAGGAATGTCGAAAAGCAACATTCATAGTGATCAGCTTCCTGGAATCCTTGGGATTCCAAATAAACAGGAAGAAATCCCGTCTAGTTCCGGAGGCTCAGTTTCAGTGGTTAGGAATCCAATGGGACCTAAACACACACAAACTGTCACTTCCGCCAGCCAAAAGGAGGGAAATAGCCAAAGCTACCAGGCAGTTCCTCAAAAACAAAAGAGCCTCTCGTCGTACCCAGGAAAGAGTCCTGGGTTCTCTTCAGTTCGCGTCAGTGACAGATTTGCTGCTAAAAGCCAAACTGAAGGATATAAACAGGGTATGGCGGAGAGCAGCCAACAGCAGAAACAGAGACAAGATGTCTCTAATTCCGCCGGTGTTGAGGAAAAGGCTTCGACCATGGTCAACAGTCAAGAGTTTGTCAAGGTCAGTGCCTCTCCAATTTCCCCCTCCATCATTAGTGATCCATACGGATGCTTCCCTAAGCGGATGGGGAGGATACTCCCAACACAAGAAAGTTCAAGGAACATGGTCGACTGTATTCCGCCAGTTCCATATCAACATTCTAGAGGCAATGGCAGTATTTCTAACACTAAAGAAACTACGTCCAACCAGACAGATTCACATCAGACTGGTACTGGACAGTGCAGTAGTTGTACATTGCATAAACAGAGGGGGCTCCAAGTCGAGCCTTATCAATCAGGTAATGGTTGCAATTTTCTCTCTGGCAAGGAAACATCTTTGGCACCTGTCAGCTACCCACCTGGCAGGTGTGTGGAATGTCATTGCAGATTCACTATCCAGGATAACTCCGCTGGAGTCGGAATGGTCCTTGGACAAGGCATCACTCGAGTGGATTTGTCTTCAGGTACCGGGTCTCCAGGTGGACCTGTTTGCCACAGAGAGCAACCACAAGCTTCCGTGTTACGTTGCTCCCAATCTAGACCCTCTAGCTCATTCCATGGATGCGATGTCAATCAACTGGAACAGGTGGCAAAGGATCTATCTGTTTCCACCAATAAACCTATTAATGAAAGTTTTGCACAAACTCAGATCATTCAAAAGTCAAGCAGCACTTGTGGCACCCAACTGGCCGAAGAGCAGTTGGTTTCCTCTTCTTCTAGAGTTGAAACTCCGGCGCAAACAGATCCCCAGTCCAAGATTGACACAAGTAGTGCAAACTCGGACTGTGTCAGCTTCCTCAAGAATTCTGAATGCCCTAGCTTTATGGACTTCATGAAGTTTGCAGCTCAGAAAGACGCTAACATTGATCCTATTAATACACTGTTCATAGAATCAGACAAGAGGGAATCTACTCTCAGACAATATGACTCAGCAGTTAAAAAGTTAGCATTATTTCTGAGGGAATCTGAAGCTCAGGAAATGACCACGAACCTAGCAATCTCTTTCTTCAGATCATTATTTGAGAAAGGACTGGCCACTAGTACTATTACTACAGCAAAATCTGCTTTAAGAAAAATATTTTTACATGGCTTTAATATTAACCTCACAGACTCATATTTTTCGTCAATTCCTAAAGCATGTGCTCGTCTTAGACCAGCAACCCGTCCTCACACGGTTTCCTGGTTCTTAAATGACGTACTTAAATTGGCATCAGACACTGATAACGAATTATGTACATACTCGAGTCTGTTAAGGAAAACGTTATTTCTAGTAAGTCTAGCCTCAGGGGCTAGAATTTCTGAACTGTCTGCTCTCTCTAGAGAACCGAACCATGTTGATTTCCTCCCGTCAGGAGAAGTTCTGTTGTCTCCGGATCTCAAGTTTCTAGCAAAGAATGAGGATCCACAAAATATATGGTCTCCTTGGAAGATTATTCCCCTTCCACAGGATCTGTCTTTATGTCCAGTTAACACTTTAAAAGCTTATTTAAATAGAACTTCTAATAGAATTTCAGCCCTCTTTTTGTTAGGGAAAATGGAGGAACCATTTCCTTAAAGGCCATCAGGCAACAAATACTATATTTCATTAAACAGGCAAACCCGGATTCAGTACCTCGGGTACATGATATTCGGGCGGTGGCCACCTCAGCTAATTATTTTCATAACATGAATTTTGATGACCTTAAAAAGTATACGGGCTGGAAATCACCAACAGTGTTCAAACGCCACTATCTTAAGTCTCTAGAGGCTCTTAAATATTTCACGGTAGCTGCAGAAAGTATTGTTCCCCCAGCTCCAGACTAGTTATGTAACCTTAGTTTATCCTATTGTTTGTATTTCTCTCGCCTACCTGCCTCGTTTACTTGCCCTGCCTTCTAACCTTTAGGTCAGGCCTGCTTCACAGCCTGACTCCTGGCCATTTCATGGATATCCTGTTTTAAATCTTTTGTTAGCCTTAAGTATCTTGGTGTTGGTTATTTTATGATTTAGACTGTGTGCCTTATAATGTTAATTATGTTTTTAATACGAATGTTTTGGGTTATTAAAACACAGTAATTTTCTCATAGTTTTATTTAGCTCCATTAAGGTAATTCTTAGAGGGCTCCACCAAGCTTTTGTATGGCTGATTCTCTGTTACTATTTCACTGGGTGACACAGGTTGAGCCCAGAAAAGGGATTTTGACAAAGGAAAAATCTATTTCTGGGGGAAGACCTGTGTCACCCAGTGACCCATCCCTGTACTTCCTTTTCCCTCCCGAGTGGCATACCAAGCTTGGGAGGTGCTAACTTGGGATGAATATGGCGGCCGGGGTGGTGGTTGGCTAGGTGCGAAGGGTAAGGCTTTGGAACGGCTCCTCCCTTTTCGGGGTTTTGAGAATGGAGAAATCTGTAGGACGAAGATCTGTGGTAGTGGCAACCACTCACCCCTTGTGCATACCGACACCATCTAATGGTGTTCGATCCAGGGGTTGTAACCCTGGCATTATGAATAGCTTTTTCTCTGGTATATTTAGCAATATTTATACCTAGAAATGAGTGCTAATGGATCATTTCACTGGGTGACACAGGTCTTCCCCCAGAAATAGATTTTTCCTTTGTCAAAATCCCTTTTAACCTTCTCTTCAATAGATATTTCATTATGCTCACTGGAATTAATCGAAAAATGAGAATGGAATGCCCTGGATGATTCATACACAAGTGATCACTTTCCAATTGTTTTGAATTATTTGTACAACAAAAAACAACCATTTCCCATAAAATATAAGTTAATGAAAGCTGATTGGGATAAATATAACTTACAAACTAGAAATATCCCTCCCTTTCCACTAAATCAAAACAATGATGTCACAAATGATTTCTTTTCCAGTTTTGTAATCAGTGCTGCAGATAAATGCATCCCCAAAATTTCCTCAACCCCTAATATAGCCCCCGTTCCATGGTGGTCTAACAATTTATCTCTCTTAAATCAAACCAAACACACTCTAGCACGTAATTTGAATAAAGTCTAGATTAAACACCCTTAATAAAGGCCCTTGTAATATAAACAAACTAAACAAGATAACAGTTATATATATAACTATTGATCACATTAACCACTTTACAATAAATATAATGCAAAATTTCGAAAAACAATAATATTCAAAAAAGCTCAATCGTGGAAAAAATATATTTCAGAGTTGTCACCAAATACTTCAATTAAGGAAATATGGCACAAAATTCGTAAAATCAATGGTAAACATATAAGACCACCTAGAAGCCCAATACAATATAATGGCAAACTAAATCATAACCTACAAGATATTTCAAATATATTAGCCAAACATATAGAAGATATAAGCACTTATTCTAATGTAGGTGAACACTTCAAAAGAATTAGAACACAAAAAATGAATCATACACTGATAACGACCTTGATTATAATCAAGAATTCAATATGAGTGGACTTAATTTTTACCTAAAATCATGTCGATCATCAGCTCTGGGTCATGATATGTTTCTTTTGAAATGATCCAAAATTTAGCTACACCAGCTAAAGAATTCTTATTAAAATTATATAATAACATATGGCTAATGCATGTCTTCCCAACTAAGTGGAGACATGCAATAATCATACCCATCAGTAAACCAGGAAAAGACCCTAGCAACCCCACTAATTATAGGCCAATATCACTAACAAGTTGCTTGTGCCAACTGTTGGAGATAATAGTTAGTTTGAGATTAACAGATGTCATAACAAAATACTCTTTTTTTATCACCTACCCAATCGGGATCAATAGCTGGTAGATCTACACTAGACCCATTAACTCAATTAGAAGATCATATTAAAAAAGGATTTGCGAAAAAAAAAGCTGACAGTGGCTATTTTCTTTGATACAGAAAAGGCATATGATACCACATGAAGATACAATATTACGCACAAACTCCATAAATCCGATATTCGAGGTCACCTTCCAATATTTATCAACAATTTTTTAACAAATCGTACATTTCAAGTATGCATAGAAAATACATATTCAAATTCCTACATACAAGAGGAGGGTATCCCTCAAGGCAGTGTTTTGAGCTGCATCTTATTTGCATCTTATTTGTGGATGATTTTGTAATATACTATTCAAGTTATTCTCTAAGACATGCTCAAAGCATAATTAATATAGCAACAAATAATATAAACACTTGGACTACCTCCGTGCAAGTTGTCGGTAAATAAAACAAATGGCATTGTCTTCTACAAAGACAAAAGATGGTTGAAACAACAAACCATTAAGTTACAGTATATCTTTATAATGAAGAGATAAACATGCGCAATAGTGTTAAATATTTGGGTATAATTTTTTATCAACGTTTAAATTGGAAAGATCATATCAAATATATCAAAGCCAAAGGATCTAAAGCCCTTACATTATTAAAGAAAATCTCTCACACCAAATGGGGTGCAGGATGAGATACAGTATTAATGTTGTACAATGCAACAGTACTATCAATTATAAATTATAGGTGTCCAATTTATTCAACTGCCTCAGACGCAACTCTAAAATCTCTAGATGCTTTACATCACGAGGGAGTGCGTACATGCACAGGAGCCTTCTGCTCATCTCCAACTGCCTCTATCCTAGCTGAAGCAGGCCAACTGCCTCTAAAATATTACAGAGATCTAATTACTTTAAGAAGAGGCTTATCCCTTCAAGCAGGCACATCTCCTGTATCAAATAAATTTCTCAATCAAAATACAAATAATAACCCAAATCAAAACTCATTTACTAAAAAAACTAATCATCTATTGAATTTACATAACATGATACCCAAATTTACTCAAGAAATAATCAGATCACACCATGGATACTAAAAAGGGCAAAAATATGCACACATTTATCATATCTTTCAAAAAAATATATGTACAACACAGAAATGTATCATCAACATGCCATGGAACACATAAGACGGAGGGGTAATCCCTTCATAATCTATACAGATGGATCCAAAAACGAAGCTGGAGTGGGCTCATCAGCCTATTCAAGTGATGAAACTATCCAAATGGGCCTTCCTCTAATATCATCAGTATTTACAGCTGAATTAACAGCCATACAATTAGCTCTCCACATTACAGTATATCAAAAAAAGGAATTCCTTCAGCACTCATATTGAGCGACTCAAGAAGTGCAATTGAAGTAATAGGATCATTTAAATCAAATAATCACCTTGTCCAAAATATCCAACTTGAAATTCATCAATTAATTACAAATGGCCTTCAAGTTCATATTTGTTGGATCCCAGCCCATGTAGGCATTGAGGGTAATGAGAAAGCAGATAAAGCTGCTAAATTGGCTTGTACAATCCCCCAACTACTACGAAAGCTCCCATATCAGACTGGCTAGCATCAGTTAAACCTTTAATTTAAAGGGATTGGCAAAATGATTGGACAAATATACCCCCTCAAAACAAACTAAGACAAATTAAGAACGAAGTTAAAAAGTGGCATTCTTCTACCCAAAAACAAAAAATTAATGAAGTAATTTTAACAAGACTCAGAATAGGATATTCCAGACTCACACATGGTCATCTGATGTCAACTCCGCACACAAATCCAATAACTTGTGAAAGATGTAACATCCCAATAACACTCAAACATATCTTGATTGACTGTCCCAAATGGCAACATGAAAGAAATGCTTATTTACAAAATAAATCAATAAAGGATATTCTAGCTGAAGGTAATAACTTTTCAATTAATAATATCACTCTCTTCTTAACAAAATTAAATTAATAAATAAAATATAATTCTCCCCCGTTTTTTTCTCCCTCAATTTTTTATTCTATTTTAATTTTTTCCATTTTTTTAATATTTATTTATTTAATTATTTAATTTATAATGTATCCTTCGCCGCCCCCCCTTTTTTTCCAGCCCGAGAAGAACCCTAAAAGGGTTCAGAGGTTTGGTTAAACAAATCATTTATAAATAAATAAAACTAACCCAATACACCCCGTAGGGGGGGTAAGGCCGTCAGTGCACCTTATGCGGTGCACTGTAGGCATTGCTTAAGGATCTTTGCAGCATGCCTTCAGCCCCTAGCTGCAAACCTTATTCATATTCTTTTTCTTCCATCTTACTTTCCACCCTCTCCTAGCAATTGATTTACAGCGTAACTGTCAATTTCTGTTTCAGCGCTGAATGACCTCATAGGTCCCAGTGCTTAGCCTTTGGCCTAAATTCTATATTCAATTCAATTCAACTGACCCAATACACAACAAAACAGGTTTTGACGTAGGAAAAACCTATTTTTGGTAGCTGCTGCGAGTCCTCAAAGGGGTTACACTCTCATGGCCTCCCCAGGTCTCCATAAGACAACAGAACAACAATAACACCATAGTATAGGAGTTGCCTTAAATCTAAGACTGAGAAAAATGACTTTATCCTAGAAGAATTAGTAAAAGCAAAGGTTGGCAGAAGTTTAACAATATCTGTCATGTGAAGCCATTTCAAAGTGAAGTCCATGGCATCTTGTCTGAGAAGGATGGCACAGACCATTGAGAGGAGTACATTTGTGGTTAGCTACTGTGTCATCTTGGTCATGGTGCTAAGAATCTGGATGAGAGTCGCTATCAAATGACTGAGCCAAGAAGAGATTGAACAATACATGTAGTCTCCAAGCAGCAAGGAATCAAGAGGGTTAAAATTTACCAGAACCACAACTTAAGAGGAAAATCAAGCTGCTAAGGATAACCAGCTGATTGGAATAAAGAATCCATCAGAAACTCCTGAAACCAAGATGAGAGACAGCCCACAGATCTTCAGGAAAAGGTGTCCTGTCTTTAAGACTAAGATCCTGAGAATTACTGTAAAACTAGAAGTTTAAAATTTCAAGTCCAATGGTACTCTTGGAAAAGAAACATAGAAGAGGACTTCAGTATACAGTGTACCCCCACCTATTTGCGGTTCCAGATCGCGGCTTCACCTATTCACGGATTTTTCTGTGGTATGTATGCACATTATTTGCGAAAAGTTCGCCTATTCACGGTATTTTTCAAAGAGAAATTCACTAATTACTCTATTTTCTTATTTTTGTGACTAAATGCATTTTTTGTGATAAAACTATTAAAATACTCAAGTATAAGCATTTTTAGAGTTTTTTTTTGATGTTTGAACTATCAAAATAGGCAATTATAAGCATTTTTAGAGGGGTGTCAAGTACAATATTCACAGATTTTAGCTACTCGCAGGGGTTGTGGTACGCATCCCCCATGAATACCGGGGGTCGACTGTACTTCTCATATGTCTTTGGGAAGATGTCTTGAAGGATGCCAAGATGAAAAAGGAAAAATTCAGTCGAAGAATGGAAAAAATTCCAATCTTCAACTAAATCACATACCACATGTTCCTCTGATTTATTACAGGTCCTGATGAAAATTATCCTGGTCATATTATGTGTCTCATCTCCAAGGAGGGTTTACAATGTCTGCTACCTCCATACAACTGCCTACAAATAGCTATCAAAATCTTGCTAAAAAGGCAGAAGTAGAAAGCACTTTTGATAAAGTGGACAAGTGTGTAAACTTGCACTTTACTACCATCCATTTTCTTACCATACATGCTTGAAATTATTGTTTCAAATGAGAAATCATATTCTTCTTAGTGTTTCCTGGGAAGTCTTATAGAAAAGAGAAGCGTGGACATTTCCTCTCCATAATCCTTGGTTCTTGAAAAATAAAAATACATTGCTCCACCTGGGCAAGGACAACAGATGTTGAAAGTGCAGAGACCGGGTCCAGGATATGTGGAGTTTGTCCTCACTACAAAACAAGCTGCAAAGCACAGACACTGAATTTCACTCTGGCAAGGGTACCTAAGCTTAGTGCATTTCAATCGCTGACCTGTCACAAAGGCAGATAAGAGGAAGCCCATCTTCATGATAAGGACCAATGAGAAGCCTGAATCACAGATTCACAGAAAGTTCTATAAAGACTTCAGTATACTATAGTAACTATGTCTAATCACTCACTGAAGAATCTATTTGTCACAGAATGCCCTAACCTTTAAAGCTGTCTTGAAAAATCAATGTCCAGTCCACGCTACTAAATAACTTGAGGAAAAGCAGACTAAAATTCTTTGCTGGAAAGTCACTGTTTCTATGCTGGGAAATCTTCAATCATAGAATCAGTGAGAAAGAAATTGGCACAGGCATTTTTCCTGATCTAGGAAGTACTCTGGAGACTGTAAAGTCACCAATTCGGCGCCAGGATAGTGTTTCGGCGGCGCCATTAATTAAGTCTCCGCTGAGCTTGTTTTCTTTGGTGACTTCCCGTTTTCTTCAAGCTAAATTAGTCACGCCTAAAACGTGCCAGGTCACGCATTTTTAATAATTTTTACTTTATGGTATTTATACGAATGTCACACATTGTGTATCACATGTTTCTTCATTCACAGGCATCAAGACTGTATCTATATTGTGTCTCTGTATGTTTCGTATTGTAATTCGTACTCGTTCACTGCATATTATTGTTTATTGTTTCGACCTCTCAGGTCACAGTCAATTCTATTGTCTCTCACGGCCCGGCGTCAGTCGGCCGCATTATAAGCCGCCTGGATCTGTAATAAATCAGCAGTAACCTTTACCTGCTCGTTTCTTTGACACCTTACAGTGGTGACCCCCGGAGTATCCCGGAGCCATTAGCGGACTCACACGGCGACTCAGTCTTGGCTCCAGGATTTCTCCAAAAAAACGCTCTTAGCGGCCTAAACACGGCGCTGTAACCAGCGTTTGAGCGTGCTGACTCTCGTCGGCGTACCCCACCAGCGTCACTAAGCGGAACCACGGCGCACGAAAGTGCGTACTGACGCAGTATCCTACTCCAGTAAGGGGTCAAAGGAGCGAGCATGGACGCGGATATCCCTCCTTCATGCAGTTAAACGCGGACCCCGGACTCCGAAGGTTTACCTACCTCCCCGCAGCCGCGCCGCCCCCGCATCGAGGCCCTCCCGCAACTCCACACCAGCGCCCCGAACACCACGACGGCGGGCAACACAATCGCGGGCCACCCTCACCTAAAGCTGCCGCCGTTTCGCAGGGCAACCCATCGAGGTGGCTGCGCAGGGTGGAGAGCCACTTCAGAATCGCGGACCTCACGGACGAAATCCTACAGGCCGACACAGTGCTCAACGCCCTTCCGGAGGACGTGTACAACAAACTCATCTCGCGGGTACCGAAACACTCACCCTCACATACAGCACCACAAAAAGTTCCTCCTCGAAGCTTGCTCCTGCCCATCGCCGGCGGGCCGCCCGTGCTATCGACCTTGCCAATAATCCACGCCACGACCTCGAACCAAGAGACGCTTGGGGCATGGTCGTAGATCTCCTGTCAACACCAGTCTCGGTGGCACGAACAAGCGGCAGGAGATAAGCTTCGTACGGGAAATTTTCCTTCGCCAACTCCTCCCGGAAGTACGCAACCAGATCGCGCACCCCTACACCATGCCTGTCGAGGACCTCATAGAGGCGGCACAACACCTCACAGACTCCGTCAAGGCTTCACAGCGGCTAAAACCGGCTACTCAGCCGGTCAGCTCCGTCCAGCCTGAAGAGGACGTAGAGCAGCCCGTCAACGCCATCGCCAACAGACGTCCACCGAACCACAGTAGACGGTGGTCCCCGGCTTCTGTCGCTATCACAAGTGGTTCGGAAAGGACGCCCGAAACTGCCTGCCGCCCTGCTCGTTCAACCGTTCAAAAAACGGGTGGCGGCGGCCAGCAGCACAGGCCAGCCCGCCCTTTGGTTCCAGCCTCACGCCCGCCAGGTATTTGACATCATCCACGGCCTCTCACACCCCTCCGGCAGGACCACGGCCAAACTGCTTTCAAAAAGTTCGTCTGGCACACGGGTGCAAAAGGACGCCACAGCCTGGGCAAAACAGTGCCTGCAGTGCCAGACCAGTAAAGTGGGTCGTCACACGCAGTCGGGGGTAGGCGAGTTCCCACAGCCAGGGCGCCGCCGCCACATCCACATCGGCGTCGCCGGGCCCCTTCCCCATCAGGCGGATCCAGATACCTCCTCACGGTGGTAGACCGTTCAACGAGGTGGCCCGAAGCCACGCCCATGCAAGAAGCCACCGCCAGCGCGTGCGCCGAGGCCCTGCTCTCCAGTTGGGTTAGCCGCCCGGCGTCCCGGACCACATAACAACCGAAAGGGGCCCCGCTTTCCTCTCCGAGCTGTGGTCTGCCTGGCTCAACTGCTGGGAACCACGCACCACACCACCACAGCGTACAACCCAGCGGCCAACGGCCTGGTTGAACGGTTCCACAGGTCCTTAAAGTCATCCCTCATGGCCCGCTGCACCGCCGAGGACTGGAAACATCAGCTGCCGTGGGTCCTCCTCGGGTTGAGGACCGCCCCAGAGCCGACGGCACCCCATCCGCAGCTGAACAAACCTATGGGGAACCCTCGTGGTGCCGGGAGAGCTCGTGACGGATGATCGCCACTCCCCATCTCTGCAGAGGCTCGCGACGTGGCGGCAAGTTCGCCCCCTTGCAGGCGCTCATACATCGACAGAGCAACCACCTTCGTGCCGCCACAGCTGTCATCCGCCACCCACGTCTTCGTCAGAGTCGACGCCGTCCGTCCACCACTAACTAAGCCCTACAGGGGACCCTTCCGCGTGCTGGAACGGAACAGCAAGGCGTTCGGTTGGCACTTCCAGGCAGGAACGACTGGGTTTCCATAGACCGGCTAAAGCCCGCCTTCCTGTCGGAGAGTCCCGGCAGCGTCGCAGCACCCCTTCCGCCCAAACGCACTCCAGCACGCCCTCACCACCGCAGGGCGCGGCCGCCCCAGGAAGGACCGCCCAAACAGCAGCCTCACAGGCGGGAGGCCCTCAGTTATCCTCAAGGAGCCGCGGCACCCTTCAGCGTCCCACCAGGTACAGGGATTAATCAGACGCGTCCCTCGTCTTGGGAGTATTTGTAAAGTCACCAATTCGGCGCCAGGATAGTGTTTCGGCGGCGCCATTAATTAAGTCTCCGCTGAGCTTGTTTTCTTTGGTGACTTCCCGTTTTCTTCAAGCTAAATTAGTCACGCCTAAAACGTGCCAGGTCACGCATTTTTAATCATTTTTACTTTATGGTATTTATACGAATGTCACACATTGTGTATCACATGTTTCTTCATTCACAGGCATCAAGACTGTATCTATATTGTGTCTCTGTATGTTTCGTATTGTAATTCGTACTCGTTCACTGCATATTATTGTTTATTGTTTCGACCTCAGGTCACAGTCAATTCTATTGTCTCTCACGGCCCGGCGTCAGTCGCCGCAATATAAGCCGCCTGGATCTGTAATAAATCAGCAGTAACCTTTACCTGCTCGTTTCTTTGACACCTTACAAGACGACTCACCAAAAAGAAGGCATTTTGCAAATCATTTTTGCTTGCTAAGGCAATGCAACTAGCATCACTGAAAGCTCTGTACATATGCAATACAGCCTAGACTATGTCAATAGGAGGAAAGGTACAAACTTTAAAGTCACCTAATGCATGCATGGGGAGGGTCATCTTCCAGTCTGCTGGGTTCAAGAACACCAAGAAGTATGTTGAGATTTCACTAGGAGAATGAACAAAAAGGTGTTACACAGCTTCCAACAAGTTACCGATATTTGGAAGTGATGAACATTTCGTGTAAAGTCCTTGATTCCCGTGCGCAACTGACTGCAACTACGTTACATCCTCGTGTAACAGAACTTGGGAAAGTTCTGGCTCCTTGGTCTTTGTCTTGAAAACTGTTGCAGCAAGGGAACAGATGACAAATAAGTACTGTAGGTGAAATCTGTGCAACTTAAGGGCTTAATTACACTCACTGTGCAGAAGCTTCAGTACAAAGCTATGGTACAAAAATAAACCAGGCAAACTGTAGACTGAAAATAACTTTTATATACATGTTGCATACCCAAAGAAGGATTTCATTTTCTTAAGCCCTCAACCTACTGGATAAGCAACTGCAATTACTGTCGTATTACTCTTGTCTTACCCTTCATGTATAGACCAAAGACTTGGGACATAGACAGATGGCCTTTGGACTTCATGTGGTTGATGTGGAGTTAACTGCACTATAGGTGTCAAGGCTGAAAGTCTCCCTCAGGTCCCACACCCTATCAACAATGAGGATCCGCTAGGATGTCATCTGAAAGCAGGACCTGGATTCTTCTCTGGCCAAGTAAATACTGTCCATGATCAGCATTTACTGAGCACAAATCCTGATTAAACTTCTAGGGAGAGGAGATGACTGATTAGAGATTGCTTTATCCTAGCAAAAGTTGGCACCTGCAGATTTATTGTATGAGAAGTCTCTTGATCCTCTCCTCTATTTCTTATGACCTGGAGACAAAATTGTTGGCAATTTGAAAGCTTAAGATGGCAATTGTGAAAATGCTGACGACATGACTGATTAGAGATTGCAATATCTTAGCAGAAGTTGGCACCTGTAGAAATTATTGTATGAAAAGCCTTTTATTACTCTCCTCCACTTCTTATGACCTGGAGACAAAATTGTTGGCAATCTGAAATCTTAAGATGGCAATTGTGAAAATGCTGAGGACAATGCCTTTACACATTGGTCAACAACCTAAAAGGAGCTTTATCCATTCATGGGCAATTTATAAAACAAAATTATTCAAGACAAAACTTTGGGACAGAACTACAAGAGTTAATCCTTTTGCTATGTGGTTTGGTTGAGCTACCTAATAATAATAATAATAATAATAATAATAATAATAATAATAATAATAATAATAATATCTGTTGGTGAACTGGTAAAAGCTGAATAAAAGGATGGCTTGCCCAAAACAATAGCATGCCAAGCTGAAAATTCTGCCTGTCCAGACAAGCAAATAAACATTGTGGAGGGAATACCCACACACTGAGGACACCTTAAGAGCTAAAAATATGGTGGTTAAATCTTGTAGTAGTCTCTAACAAAACATCTGTAACTAGCCTTAATAATGTTGGCCTTGTAGGGGCGTTGTCTTTAACACAATTGGTGCAGGATGATGGGAACAGAGTCAGAGGTTAAAGAAAACTCTTCTTTACCTACCCTAATTTGTTAACTTAAATACTACAATAACCATCAGAATTTTTCCTAACTTCAATCTTATTACTACAATGACCATCCAAACTTATCGTTATTCCAATCTTAATATTACAACACCCATCAAAAGAACCTTAACCTAAATCATCAATCTTAATCTATAATGATCACCAAAAAAGAACCTTAACCTAATTCATCAATCTTAATCTACAATCCTCCCACAACTATCAAAAGAACCCCAACCCACTTCATCAGTCCCAATACTATACTACAGTTTTTCCCTAACTATAGTCTCTGAGACTTCTTCAGACTGGGAGTTAGGTTGCTCAACATCAGCCAGTATTATTTCGTTGATATCCTTCTCCCTACTGGAGAGATCAACACCTAGTTTTTGTTTCTTTCCAACTGCTGTTGAACTTTCTTTTCTACAAGCACGTCGAGATCGGCTCCTTTTAGGATTTATTGTCGTGTATGGAGGAACAGGGAGAAGGGTAGCCTGACCAAGTGTTTTTGCTTCTGTAATCTGGCAACTTGGCATTCTCTCTGTGCAGGGACAACATTGCTTTTCTCTGACTGGGGAACAAGGGTGCTGACCCTGGAATACACACCCCTCCAAATGCTCTAAGGGCAGCTTCTGCAGGTGCTCTTTTGTCTTCATCAATGAGTTCAAACAGCCTGTTCTCTGCTAGCGAGGAAAGATGGGGGACTGACACTGTGGCCTCCCTTCCATTTGTATGTCACACCCTGGCATACAGGGTTTACATGCAGCAGTGTTTGCTGCTGTCACAGCCTTCCTCAACAGCACTTGTTTCTTAGGCTGCAGCCATGATGGGAGGGCTTGTCCAAATGATGCCTTTTGTGGGAATGTGAAGAAACGTTCATGTGATGTTTGGCTGGCTGCCACATGCAGCAGGGATCTGAGATGGTACAGTGCATCCAGAAGCATAAGTTGCCAGTCTTTGACAGGAAGACCTTGGAAGTGTGGTGCCAGGCAGATGGGGCACAGACGATAACCACTGTATAGTTCCACCTGTCCACTGGCATGTGGATGAGTACAGTACCTGGTTTCTACTGCAAGCTCATGTAGAAACTGCCAGTACCGACATCCATGAAGGCTGCACCATGGTCTGAGTAGATGTACAGTAATCCGGCAACCTTAAGATACAGGAAAGAGAAGACAAGCACTTTATAGTTGTCTCTGAGGCTGTACTCATCTACCACAGCGAGGAAGTTGTGGTTCTTGCTTTGTCTGGCTGGAACTGGTCCTCTGAAGTCAATAGGGAGTCTCTCAAAAGGGCAAGTAACTTTAATTAATGCTCCACTGTGCTTAATAAATTGCGGCTTCACTTCAGCATGTGTTGCACTTTTGGATGATTAACTTTACATCTTACAATGAGTATGGCTGGTTCTGGCAGGGAACTATGTACCACATTTCTCTCATACTCGGGTGACACAGAGAGTTATATAGACGGTACTGTTCACCTTTCCCATTGCCAGTAGCTGCACATATGTCACAGGGTGCCTGAGACAGGAGCTGGGGCAATACAAGATGTTAAAACTGAAGCAGGATTGTTCTAGTCGCCAACGGAGGATTTTCTCATTCTTGACCTTTCCACTGTCCTTGTGATCAAACATGAACCACCATGACTACTGATCACTACCTAGCTGAAAGTGTCTGCCAATCAGAAAGTGATGCCACTTGTGCAGTGCCTCTACAATAGCGCATACCTCTCGTACAACAACTGCATGATGATGTTCTGAAGGTGCAAGTAGTCATGAAAAGAAGGTGATTGGTCTGCCATTCTGTGTTAGGGATGCTGCGATGGCTTCTGCTGAAGCAACTGTTTCCACAATAAACAGTGTGTCTACTGTATAGAGTGAGCCGGGCAAAATTTCTTGTCTGAGTCCACTGAATGCTTCCAGTGCTGTGGGTGTCATCGGGAAACCCTCCCATTCAATAACGGGACAAATTTTCTCTGAGAAGTTTGGAATCCACTTAGTGAGACAGGAGTCCAAGAGGTCACTGCCATACTTTGGCATCCTCTGTGGCAAGCATCGCCAATAGCTATAGGCCCACTGCAATAGCATAGCTGCAGTAAATTGAGAGTATTTTTTTTATTCCTTTTTCGCTCAAATCTTTTATAATACATGGTGTTTAGGGCTATGATTGTTGTCAAAAGAATTTACTTAAATGAATTAACCATAGGCTAAATTAATCATCTAAAGACTTACATCTCTGTCACGATGACTTGGAAGCTCCTGAATTTTTTAATACATATCATTGATAGAAACAATACTGAGTGAGATGGTTTCTACAACACGACACATCGTTAATCGTCATCTAATTTAACTTACCAACCAATAATTCTGACCATACTGTATCTATAATCAGCATAACATAGCACCATATGGTCTTCAAGGCCTGGTGCTTGATTAATATTAACTCAATTCAATTCACCAATACGCTGTGCCTTATGTATGTGTTCACTTGAATTCATCCAAATAACGGGATTTTTTGACAAACAAAAAGATTTAGAATAAAACACTGACCCCTCCCTATTTCTGTTGGTGGAGGTAAAAGGTATCTATTTTGGATTAGCGTTCATGGATATAAGTTACTTTCATTCGCATGCTCCAGAATAGAAGGTTGATGACAGCATGACAACTCTAGGTTACACTACATATTCTGTTCTCAAGTCACAGCTACAGCATTAGGATCAATGAAGTTGAAATTTTTTTTTTTTTTTTTTTTTTTTTGACTTAGCAGATTATGAAAAATATATTTATTGCTGCACGATACCAGCAAAGCCAGTAAGTACTTTAAATATTATATTGTCATTCAAAATGTACACATGGTAATATGTGAGTATTGCTTCAATAACAGTATAATTTTGGTATCCAGTATTTTATAATACTGTTTACACAGATACCAAGAAAATCATATACTCTTAACCTTAGGCTGGCAAGGAAGTACAGAGCTAGGTTACCATATACAACATGAAATGGGGAGGGCGATAAAAATATCAAACTAAGCAAAAAACCAAATTGATCACGTCAAAAATGCAAATGCTAAATTATATCAAGACTTGCTTGACAGCAAGTATGAAAAGCCTAAATAAGAAAAAATTGGGAGTGGAAGTCAAGCAAACGAAGACAGCAACCTAAATTGGAAATAAACAGATACTATCAATATGGAATGTCTAGAGGTGCTACAAAAGGAGAAACCTATTTTTTGCCTACAATGCAAAATAAGGAAATTAAAAGGTTAAAGTGTACGAAGGAACGTCGGTGTAATGCCAATACATTCAGCAAGAAAAAATCAATTTCCACCATCCTGACACCGGATGGCTCTGGTAAAATTAACCAAGTTCCGTTTCCAGAGTTCCCAGCCCATTTTGACAGAAAACTATTTTTTTTAAACAATTTACATCATCCGTTTGCATTCATCATAACGCAAAGTACCACCTTCCCACAACTTCTCTTTACACTTAATTTGCACCCTACATTAACAATAATCTAAAACTTCAATTTGAACACCACAAAAAAAAGCAATCATAATAAATGGATAAATTCACTGTGTGCGTAGTTTATTTATCAACACGTGTAAACATGATGCACCCAAATTGAAATAGACAAATACAAATTTCTTGTTTTAAAAATACTCTTGGGAAAGCTCATGGGTCATCACAGAATTTTCTAGTTTTCTTTGCTAAGTATAAGTATTACTTTAAATTGCCGAGACAAGGCTTCAAAATAATCGATATTTACATAATACATCTAAGAGGTCTTCTCTCTCTTTGGTCAACCTCAATGCAAATTACCCATAAAACGTGACAGTAGATGCATTGCCACACAATAATGTAAGCAAAACAAGCTGGTACGTCTTGTCAAATGGGTCATAAAATTAGGCGGGAAGAACGAAAAAGCCTTTTGTTAAAACAAAGGAGGGAAACCAAGCGACAGAAGATGCTAATGAGCCACATAAGGAAAATACGATGCCATTAAAACGTGCAACCAACTCTGACAACGGAGGAGGGGTCCCTGAGGAATGGTAAGAATGGTGGTGAAAAAATCTTCATGAACACGACACTGATAAACGATCGTCTCATGAACGCAATCCTGTATTTTCTGTGTCAACACCTCGTTTGGGTTTCAGTAAATAACGAAGAAAACACACGGAAAAGGGTAGAACAAAATGTAATACGTGACTATAAATTGGTCATTATGTTCGCAATATTAAGTACGAAAGAGAAGAGTTTGAACAATTTCAACAACAACCTTTTATTACTTCGACCTATAGATTAGCACTCTACACGAGAAGCAAAATCATGTATCATAAAACACTTATAATGAAGATGACTAAAAAAATAACTAAAATACGAAAGCTGTCAAAATGAATTTTTTAAAAAGAAGTTGGACAAACATACATTACAGTTAAACCGTACTTTTCATATTCCATATTAATAGTTCTTCAGAGGAAGATATAACAAAATTCTCAGAAACTTGAAAATCTGCTTAAAACTATTTTGATCTTTTAGGGCTTTTATAAATAAGTTTTGGCAAAGAACTGGAAAAGAGAGAGAGAGAGAGAGATGAAATTTTATTTAATATTGATATGTTACCTCAAAACGACCATAAGAATTCATGATAGGGTAAGGCGACACAAAACCACAAGGTCTCGAGGCCAATAGCACTAGCCAAACCTCCTCAAAGCCCCAGAGAAGGTAAACCTGATAGAAGTCACGTGCTTCCAATTAACGTACAATGGAATCTGGTTAACGCAAATGCCTGCACGCATTTGCAAAACCACCAGCGCCAAGAAACGAGATGGGTCCAGCTATTTGCAAAATATAATCCTAGTACCTAGTACTCATTTCCGAGTTTTAAGACTAGCGATATTAATTTACGGATTAACTTCAACAAAGGTAGTAAACATATGGGAAACAGTTCGCTACCAGGATATTTCGATCCTCTGCCCTTTTCGATAAAATTTCCGGTGATCTATTTTAGCGCTCCTCCCCCTTCTCCTTACGGAGCTTCAACTTTTGTCAGTTGAAAATAAAAATTATAAAAGCAAGCACTTTTTCTATTCGGCTTTTTCAAAAACCATCTTTCAACCTTGCTAGAATTCCCGGTAATCTCAGCTCATCTCTTTACTTCCCTTCTCGATCATGTCAGTTTTAGTCATGATGGTTGATTATACGGCACATAGTAATTGTGGTTGATCCACCGAACATAACAAGGTTTTTCGGAGGGTTCATCACTGCCAGGGTAGTACAACTCTAGGTTCTGGTATGTCCGGTTAGCTAAAGGTTCCTCGGGCTAAGAGATGCCTCGCAGTTTTCCATGTTCAACAGGTCGATTTTGAGAAAAAAAAACAAATGAAGCCTACTTAATACATGGTACGCAAAAATAAATGATGATAGGGGTTTTATTAAAACACAGACAGAGAGCATATTTTAAAAAAAGGGATAAGTAAAATGTATCTGTTGAAGAAAACAATAGACCATATCGAACAAAAATTTAAATGACAGGATGCAAACTAAAGACGATCTTATTCACAAGGTCATTTGATTAGTAAAATTATTTACACGGAAAAAATTATTGTATATCCGCAAGCAAGTACGTATGTATAATGTATACATGCGGAAGCAAATTCATCTCTACGCAGCAGAATTATATACATTCTCGTAATACATGCCTCATGCAAGCGTGCGCGCCATAAACTTTATGCAAGAGTTTAATTCGGGTATTCCCCGGAGAGAGAGAGAGAGAGAGAGAGAGAGAGAGAGAGAGAGAGAGAGAGAGAGAGAGAGAGAGAGAGAGATTCTATCAGCCATCTTCTTCAGTGAGGATCTCGTTTTAAAGTACACCCCCTGAAACCCTGGGTCATACCAGGCCCACACATGGCAACGTCTTAATGTAGTTTTTTACACTTATAATTAACAGAGGCTTCGTGAGGTCCGCAGACCACCAAGAAGGAAATCGTGTTGAGAAGGGAGAAAAGGACAGGTTTTCCATTTTTTTTCTATCTGACTCTCCTGCAATGGCACATTCAATTATAAACCCATGGGAGTGAGACGCGTTGTTTCATGAGCCATTAATTAAATAACGACAACCGTCCGCCAAAGCTATAAACACAGCTGTTGGTTAAGTTTGATAATTGAACATGGCACTACAATAAACAGGACTCATAATCCAGTGTTCTGTTTACTATATTACGTACGTTTGAAACCCAACTAGTGGAAAGGCCGATGACGACAAGACATATTTACCTACGTATATTCCTTTCATAGAAATTAGAATTAGGTATTCCAAGAATTAAAACCTTTCTGAAAATATTGGAAGAATCATTCCCCATCAGAAATGATTAACAGTTTTAACACAATATTTATCACGTATAATAAGCGTATACTACAGACCTTCATGTGGAGATAAATACGACTGCCGTAAAAAGAAAAACATTTACGCTATGGAAATAAAGTTTGCAAGTATTAAACAAAGCGACAAGCAACCAAACGCTGAATTAGTTATCGGTAACGGGTTATTCAGCTTTAATTTTGGATGATCAAGAGATATCCATTACTTAAATAAAAATACATTATTATGTTCTCATGATGTTACTCAAGTTACATTCTAGTCCGCCCTCAAAACTGAACCACTCACGTGTGGTCACGTGAACAAACAGGACAAATGAACAAACAAGAGAGGAGATATGTTCTCATTGCCAACAGTTCAAGAACCACAAGTACAACCCGGTTATTAAAAACAGCTAGCCAAGGGGACATAACAATTAGACAACGGTGTTGTGTTCACAACATCTAATCAACATTTGTCGACGGACGTTCATTGTCAACTGCGTCTTCTGCCTCATTCAAGTCCCCTCCTGGGCTTATTGTAGAAACAGGTTTAGAGAGAGAGAGAGAGAGAGAGAGAGAGAGAGAGAGAGAGAGAGAGAGAGAGAGAGAGAGAATAGTAGGGTTGCTGGTAGAGCTCTAGAAATAATTCTCTAAAATGGGTTCCAAACTCCTGACTATATGGAAACTTTCTCAAAGTTTGAATTAATGATACAATTTAATTTTTGCTAAACTCTGAATTCAAACTCTTAGTTACCGTACTTAAATAATAATAATAATAATAATAATAATAATAATAATAATAATAATAATAATAATAATAATAATAATAATAATTAGCAGAACTTTTTGTTGTTGGGTTGCTACAGTTACTATTCAGGATAGGTACGCAATCTTACGTACAGTGAATATAATGAATAAGTAAATGGGTACCAATAGGAAAAGAGAAAAGTCACATAAAAGAAGGATAAAAGAACACCGACACTCCAGACCCGGAGGGAGTTCTCATAACAGGCCCCAAGAGTCGAGGCTATCCTTATTCAATGCAAATATAGCCGGAGGAGGCAGCCTGTGATTTGCCAAGCAATGTGCCGAGATACAAGTTCTGACATAATTTAATTGCTTTCCCATTTAACCCCTGACGGAGTTGCAATTGCACTGAAAGTTTGAGAGAGAAAATTCTGTAAGAACGTTCGCAAGTAGGCATGCTCAGACCAGCTCGAGAGTATCAGCGTTTGGTAACCTTTCAACTGCGCGTGACTTTGCGCGTTAAGTCACAATAAGATAACTACCGACGCAATTAACCCAGGGTTAAAGGACATCTGATATTAGCAGCAACTAAAAAAACAATTTTACATCACATATTATGGACAATGACAAGAGATTCTCCCTCAATATTTAAGGATCAGTGCTTCATTAACATATTGTTTGTACTATACAGTAAATACAATTGACCCCTATTCATAAAGAGATTACTCCTGGCTACGCACACTAACTAAATGGTAACTTATTTTAAGAATGTCAACAAGTAGTTTACGAATAAGAAGTTAGAAAAAAATGGTCTATCTAGCAATTTGAAAGAAAACGACAATATAAACCTGACCCGCATCCATACCCTACTGAAGGCTTCATCAACTATTCCTTCATCCATGGCCCATCAATCCATAAAAATTTGCAGTAACTAACTGGAAGAAAACTCCTGAATCCACATCTTTAACTTGAGTCAACTCTTTATTGGTCCATAACCCATGCCTCCATAATACTTGATTAGTATTATGGATTAAAGACAAAGAAAACACATTTCTGATTTTGCATACAGTACATACCAAAATTTAATCGGTTCTTCCTTGGCCTACAGCACATCCCTCCTTAAAATTTAATCAAAATCCACATACGGACCAAAGTTCACCTTTAATTCTAAATTACTTTTGTTTAGCAAACAACCCATCTCTTCAGAATAATTAATTAAAACCCAACAAAATAATATTCTAAGTTCAGCATCCATCTTCCTGGGCAAGCAGACTACCTCTTCTCCTAATTTCACTGAAATCCGGAGAAAAATTCCTGGAACACAAAGAAGACCCAGTCCATCTTATATTCCAAATAACTCTGTTCTAATCAAGCCTTTACACAGGCAAATGCAGTAAGTGCACAATGGTGACTGAGATCAAACAGACAAAAATATTCCTGCTCCTCATTCATCTTCAAATTTAACCAAGTCCTCTTGGCGCATGACCCATGCCTCCATAAAATTTCGTGGAAATCCAACAAAAATATTCAAGATCTTCAGACGAAAGGATTCACTCTTAATTCTCACTGACTCTTCCTTCGTCTATAGCCCTCCCTCCATAACAAATGACAAATTTCACTAACAATAATCTTGGCTCCACATTAATCCCAAAATCTATTCAACTCTTGTTTGCCCCGTAGATTACCGATAAGAAAAATTACAAATGAACCCATCGAAAAAATCCTGGCACAAGGATCTACATCTATCTCAAATTCTACACAGCTCTCTTTTTTGACAAATTGCCCATCCAACAGCAATATTAAACTGAAATTCAATTAATACAATCAATATCTGCCTACTAATGAATTATTCCTTAATTCGTAGTCTATCATTCCACAAAAATGTCATCAGTATTCAACGAAACAATCCTGACTTTGGATAGATCCAAGTCTAATTCAGTCAATTCACTTTCCAGAAAATCTGAATGAAACCGAATGAAAATAGGTAAAACCTTGAGCCGAATTCATCTCAGTATGTAATCTCCCCTTCCGTAGAATACCCAACCCATACACAATTTTTATTAAACATTAAAATACATCAATAACTTTTTTGTGGACAAACAGTTGCAGGTGAATACATTGCCGGTATTTTTGACGGCATGAGTCTACTACTACTACATACTGTATAATATTATGGAATATTACAGCAGACGGTAGTAACACGTTCGCTACGACACTGGCCTTATCATCAGTCAAGTAATGCCGGACGTCGTCGACACTAAGCCAAGTCATGGGGCTGAAAACCCCACCCAAATATGAAAACAGATGGAAAAAAGATGTACAGGCGTGCACACACACACACGCACATTTATATATATATATATACATACATATATATTATATATATATATATATATATATATATATATATATATATATATATATATATATATATATATATATATATATATATATTCTAATGACGAAATACAATTTACTATTTCGATATATATGCCCGGGCATTAATATGAAAATTAAAGAAAATTAGTTTCTCCTACAGCAATTTGAATATACTTCTATCTGAAAACTAGTAATATTGCCATTCCCCACAATCATGATATGAAAAAGATATCGCTTATAAGATAATTGCGAATTAAGACCACTTCCTGACTTAAAATGCCAAAATTCATGGAAAACAATTTAAATATCCATTAAAACACTGGTTAAACGTCTTCCTTACATATATATATATATATATATATATATATATATATATATATATATATATATATATATATATGTGTGTGTGTGTGTGTGTGTGTGTGTGTGTGTGTGTGTATGTGTGTGTGTAGCGCACACACACACACAATAGATTGATCGGTTCAAAATGATGAAAACACAGCAAGAAAATTCCATTTTCAATTCAATCCCTCTTCAGTTCTATCATCGCCTAGTTTTCATTAATAACTAATCATCATCATCAGTCAAACTTCTAATGATGAAGATGAAAATTGCTACGGAAAATGCTGCCTTTCTCCTCCTGGGTCTATGTTGTTTCAATTAAGGGCCGGGGATTTTACATTATAATTATTAAGAGCACACTGAAATCACTGTTTTCCCGTTGAGTAAAAGAGATATAATATTTATTTGACAAATGCGATTTACAAAAGCATGTCTTAAGGATGCGTTCACACTTCACAGTGTAGTAGAACATGTCATAAACACACGTCGGTAACTTACCGCAAAAGCATCCCAAACAAGCTGAATGCAAGTCGTCGATTTATTGATGGTTATAACCGGTCTTTCATACGAGCCCAGCTTTTGTCAAAAATTCGTTCTCCACTTACGGTTGCTGACTTCCTTTCAGCTTGTTTGTCATATGCATGTGGTAATCTGCCGACGCATGTTTGTGACTTGTTTTACTGTAATGTGGACGCACCCTAATATATTTTGAAAGTGATTTACGAGCGAGTATGTAACATTTCCTTTTACTGTCGTCACATTTGCCGCTGCGGTAGTGTTTAGTAGAAGGCCTGTAGATACCTCTCTCTCTCTCTCTCTCTCTCTCTCTCTCTCTCTCTCTCTATATATATATATATATATATATATATATATATATATTATATCTCTCTCTCTCTCTCTCTCTCTCTCTCTCTCTCTCTCTCTCTCTCTCTCTCTCTCTCTATATATATATATATATATATATATATATATATATATATATATATATATATATATATATATATATATATATATATATATATATATATAGTGTGCAACACTTCCTTGTACTGTCGTTTAGTAAAGGCCTGCAGATATATCTATCAATATGTATATTGATAGATAGATAATGTACAGGCCTTCTACTAAACGACAGTAAAAGGAACTGTTACACACTCGTTCGTAAATCACTTTCAATCCAAACATATCAGGGTGGTTCCACACTACAGTAAAACAAGTCACAAACATGCGTCGGCAGATTAGCGCATACATGTGACAAGGAAGTTGAAAGCAAATCAGCGACAGTAAGAGGAGAACGAATTTTTGACAAATGCTGGAATCGTATGAAAGACAGGTTAAAACTACCAATAAATCGCATTTGTTAAACAACGAATATAATATCTCTTTTATTCAACGGGAAAACAATGATTTCAGTATGCTCTTAATAATTATATAGTAACACACAATCCCCGGCCCTGAACTGAATCAAAACAGACAGGAGAAAGGCAGAATTTATATTTACCAATAGCAATTTTTATCTTCACCATCAGAAGTTTTACTGAAGATGATGATGATGATGATGACTCGTTGTTAATGAAAATTAACTGATGACAGAACTGAAAATTGATGCAAATCAAAATTAATTTTTTTGCTTTGTTCTCATCATTTTTAACCGATTTATATATTATGCACTGACTAATGAATGCTATTTTACTCTACTTACAAAACAAGAAAAACAATATGTTTCGAATAAATGCTTGAGAATCTGCACACATTTCCTCCGCACCTCATCATCAGACCGCTCTTACGACTTATAACTTCGTACCCAACCTTCATTCTGTCTTCTCCGGCATTCACAATACAAACTTGGATTCTATATCCTCATATTATATGTGGTTACAGCACTGAGCTCAAGACTGTCTCTTTTCTCATTCTGAAAGGTTCAGCATTGTAAACGACTCTGAAACTATCCTCACTTTCCTCCGATCTTGAACAAAACCTGAGTTTTCCTAAGTTTTACTTTTCAAAACTTAACCAATTGCATTACGCAAGAGATGGGTACTCAATCCACGCCATTCGAAGAATATTGAGTGCAAAAAGGACACCAATACAATCAGACAAATTCAAGCAGCAAGTAAAAAGAGGAGAATCCCTCGGGACAGGGCAAGGATAATTTGAGAGGCAGTCTATAATCCGTCCTTCATTTGGAAACAGGACTTCAGCAGCGAGGAAATCTCATCGTGTCCTCTAACGGCCAAGAGCGGTCACCTTCTTTGACCTTGCTGGAATGCAACCCGCACCTAGGACAAATCTACAGGCCGGCTTGCATACTGGGCATTACAGGGTCCTAACGCCAAAGCGAGCGGGGTACATTTGAGATCTTCTTTTGACGTGAGAGAAGGCTCAAGTATTCTAAGGTCAACTTTTGAAAATTAAGTTCTTCCCAAAGACGTCATCATTATCTGGCTTACATAACTCAGGAGACAAAACTAGTTTTATCAGCGTATGCTTAGTCGCGCTGTTCTCCCTTCTGCTGGTCGGAAAGCAAACCTTGGAGAATAAAATCACTTAAAGAATAAAGTAACTTAAAAAACAAAATCACTTAAAAAATCAAGTAAATTGAAGAATAAAATCACTTAAAAAATACAGTAACTTGAAAAATAAAATAACTTAAAATATAAAGTAACTTGAAGAATAAAATCACTTGAAGAAAAAAGTAACTCGAAGAATTAAATCACTTGAAGAATAAAGTAACTCGAAGAGTAAAATAAAGAAGTTCAAGAATTAAAATGAAATAAACAATCTCTTCTGCTACACTCTAAAATTAAAATTAAACTACAGCTCTCTCTCTCTCTCTCTCTCTCTCTCTCTCTCTCTCTCTCTCTCTCTCTCTCTCTCTCCAAGCCAACAAAGGAAGACGTATGCTTTCCACGAACAATCCTAACATTACACTAAACTCTCTTCAGATTTTTGGAGTTGGACTGATTCTATAAGTATGTTCCTTACCCCGTTAATGTGAAAAATTATTACAAAAACAGAGCATATACGAAAATAAATTTATACGTACACACCATAAAAATATACATATATTAATAACTGTGCAAATTTAAACTATTATAACAGCAAATAAAAACACAGGTAAATGTTTCGAGTACAATCTAAGTAACAAGAAAAATTATCCAAGAAAATATACTACAAAACTGCACACAAAGGAGGAATTTTCAACTCCCTTAGCTTGATCTAATGGCGTCCTTGATAAAAACAAGAAGCTTACTTTTGAAGAACGTACCAAACAGACGTCCATCGCAGGGTAATGCATAAGCAGGTATGTTTCCTAAAGAAATTTGCACTCTTTCTTTTTAAGTCATGGAGTTGAACGCACAAAAACCGAAAAGGTAAGTTATATTTCTGCTGATTTTAAAAATAAGAATTACAAGATAAGTTTCCTTCTTTCCAAAGCTTGTGAAGAAAATCTATCTTTTGTACCAAGTCTGTTTTCACGGGGACTAAAGTCAGTTCTTGAATTTCAAAATCCCTGAGAGAGAGAGAGAGAGAGAGAGAGAGAGAGAGAGAGAGAGAGAGAGAGAGAGAGAGAATGGGGGCGGTGAGGGGCAGGGGCATAGCAGTTTCAGCAAAGATAACGAACTTGATTTAAAACCTATTTCATTGCCCGCACACTTTCTCGCTGACAATGGGAAGGCGTTCGGCGAAATCCGGTCTCTTGCCTTGCGAATTATAAAGCTTTGAGAGAGAGAGAGAGAGAGAGAGAGAGAGAGAGAGAGAGAGAGAGAGAGAGAGAGAGAGCTTCTTCTGCGCGTATATGTCCTTCTTTCAAGGAGGAGTGAGTCGTAGGATCATCCTCTAGATAACGAAACGTGCTCTCCTATCATAGCGTTAGTCTGAATTAATTTCAAGATAAAAGGAGACAATTTAGGGTGATTATATTTTTGGTGAATCCAAAAGGTGGATTATTGAATAAACTTTCCCAAGATCACGCATCCCCTAGAAGTGTACCAGTTGCTTGGATGAAAAAGTAAAAAGGAATATAAGATGAGTCGACTCACATTAGAAAAAAGTGAAACCCTTTAATTTGTCTAAAGGCTTTTTCATCTATGAGTGATAAACGCCCGCCTAAGGTATAAAAAAAAAACACTCGGTGTATCTAAGCATAAGTAAGGTTACGAGAATTAATAAAAGTCAGGATAAGGGAATGAATAACGCTTGTAAGAGCCGTGGAAGAACTGAAGTAGTTGACACGTACACAAATTTTTAAGCAAATATTATGGATGGCAGCACAACAATGCAGGAGCTGCATCACATAGTGGGTGAAACAGGATCGCACCAGCAAGGTCTATAGACGTTGGCACCAGGGCCTCTGCTGAAATTTAGAACTTCGGGTACCAAGGCCTCTGCTGAAATTAAGCAATGCAAGAGAAAAAGCTATGGGGTATAAAACAAAATGGGGGCGAGGCAGCCTCACTGAGCGTAAAAACAACAAACTTTTGTCCTACACGTGTTAACACTGTTGAAAAGAATGATCAGAATTCTGAAGTGGTTTTGTGATCTAAAAAGATTGGAAGATGACAAATAGTAATATGCCACAGTGCCATATGATTCAAATGTTTTCAGAGGAAGGAGGAAAGGGCGGCGTAAAAAGCAATAGGTTGTCGGATAAGATGTGTTAGAATGGAAGGGCTTCAATATTCAGAAGCATGAAAGCACGTGGAAGACTAGAGGTGCCTGGTGCAGTGCTAAAAAGGAGTCAATATGGTGCTAATATGATTTCGCTGTAGCTATATGAAGCACCTATGAAGCTGAAGGTATTCTTCACGCAGGAAGTTCATACTTAATTAGTGGTGAGACAATAAAGTGAGAATAAAGTATAACTGGTGTAAGCACTATATTATTCCTGTCTCTCTTTCTCTATATAAATCTAAAACTATTTTAAGTTTAGTTACTCACAGGATAAGGAACTCAGGCGTGGTTAAAAAAAAAGGAGCTAGAAAAACAAGAAAAATAAAAATAACTTCTACAAGAAATACTAATGATGATAGAAAAAATCTTCGTCAACTTCACTGCCAAGATCATTCTCGTCATCACCTAAAATTACTGAATATCTTAACTTTGAAGGAAAAGATTCCAGATCGAGACAAAAATAATGATTTCGAACAACCATTATCTGTTTGTTGTTTCAAGAGAAATAGCAATCGAACAAATAAATAAAACATATACTTCAACTACACATACACTTCATCGACATGCATGGGTGGCTCCAGGCGTTTTCCCGTCTGATTTTCAGAAAGTATTTTTGGGATATTCGCCAAAGTCTTTCCACCTCTGGAGTGGCAGTATACAAAGCCTATGCTTTTCTCCATTCCGGTCAGCACATACTGCCTTTAACTAACTACCAATTAATGCAATACTTAGGTCAACAGAGACATAATAGGTTGAGAGTTGAAAAGAGCCCAAACCGCTCCATATTCGCCCATGATTCGAACCTGGGCCCTGTGGCTGGCTAGGAGAGGATGCTTACTGACCACTCCACGAGCCAATAAACCCCCTACATATATATACACATGCATACGTATAAATACATGTATGTATATATATATATACTTGTATATAACGGCATGCCAAAATACTAACTAATGATTTCATACTCTAAGTTGCAAAATAGATGTGGCATCTCTTTATTTTCCTTTTGTATGGAAACCAAAACCACTAACCATGAGAAGAAACCATTTAGAATGCACTGCAAAAGCTAACATATCTTTTTTTATATGTGAATAAAGCAGACAGTATATATATTACTGACAAAAGAAAACAATTAAAAAATGCGCCGAAGTTTCTTCGGCGCAATCGAGTTTTCTGTACAGTGTATAATGCTGTATGAAACTCTCGGCCACGGCTCATGAAAATCTCAGCCGCGGCCCATGAACCTTACATCCACGGCCCGGTGGTGGCATGTGTTGTTGGCACCTATGGCGGTGCCAGACGCAAGATCATGGCTAACTTTAACCTTATATAAAATAAAAAACACTGCTGAGGCTAGAGGGCTGCAATTTAGTATTTTTGATGATTGGAGGGTGGATAATCAAATACCAACTTGCAGCCCTCTAGCCTCAGTAGTTTTTAAGATCTGAGGGCAGACAGAAAAAGTGCGACGGACAGACAAAGCCATCTCAATAGTTTTGTTTTACAGAAGGCTAAAACCAACAATCCTTCTACATGTCAAGCAGACATAACACTTCATTCGAAGTTCCTACAGAGAGAGGACCGCCTGAATATATTTTTGACTCGAGTAACAAAAGCACAAATAAAAGCATACTTACACCGTGTTTTTATTCGGTCATAGCGCGTTATGGTGCCACAAGTCTCAGAATAAGTAATATATCAAAACCTTATCAGTATTCATGAGTTTTAAATGAAGATTCAGCCTTGCTGTGAGCAGGCGTTTCAAATGTGTTCAACCAGACAATTTTCTTTTACTGGACTGCTTGAGGAAAGAAGTTGAACAATTTATGGAAATTCTTCTAGGATTCCATGCTGACAATTATAAGGTTATCTGCATTATTTACACGTGAAACCACCACACATTATTTTCCACATTATGTGAGTGAGGATACTATCCATTAACACCAAAACGGGAAAACTAGTATAGGGCGATATACAATAATTTCATCACTTTGCCTTTCCTGTACACACCAATTAAATTTACCTCTAGGGCTCAATTTCAGTTTCGTTATTATCTTATAGTAATTAGGAACTGGTATTGCTAGAGAGAGAGAGAGAGAGAGAGAGAGAGAGAGAGAGAGAGAGAGAGAGAGAGAGAGAGAGAGAGACTTACCATCATCAAGATTCAAAAGCGTAACTGGACAATGTGGCATCTATGCAACGTGATACGTTACCTTTCCACTTAGTTGTCTATACACTATCAGGAAGTCATGCCCCTAAGTTTTCAAGAGTGCCTCATTCCGCCGAGTACTTTGACAAGTACACACCGTCAAATGTATATTTCAAAAGGCTTGGCGAACGGCGACCAGGACAAGCGGGCTACTTGTCCAGTCAAAGGTGCATTAGCATTTGGTAATTTCCAAGTTGATTTTACGACCCTTGGGGAAACAGGTTGTGAGCGATTTGACGAATCGCTGAAATGATCACAAGGCAGATAACAAGACAGAAATCGATGGCGGGGACGATTCAAGACTTCATAAAAAGCTTAATATAATCGTCTTCCTTTATAAGATTACAAGCCCTTTGTTGGCCGAGTGGGCTGAGCTTCAGACTGTCACTCGATGGGCCGGAGTTCAATTCCCGCGGCCGGCTGATGAAGAGTTAGAGGAATTTATTTCTGGTGATAGAAATTCATTTCTCGCTCTAATGTGGTTCGGATTCCACAATAAGCTGTAGGTCCCGTTGCTAAGTAACCAATTGGTTCTTAGCCACGTAAAATAAGTCTAATCCTTCGGGCCAGCCCTAGGAGAGCTGTTAATCAGCTCAGTGGTCTGGTAAAACTAAGGTATACTTAACTTATAAGATTACAAAAAAAAATAATAACAATATCAAAATTGTTATTATTAGTATGGGGAAGAAGAGGAACTATTTTGGTACAAAGACTTTTCCATTGTGACCTTTCAAGCCATGGCAGATTTCAGATTTATCCCAAACAAATTCATCTCCTATTCCCTGGTCCAATGAAGCAAGACTCCAGAATTTTCATATATTAGGTTTGATCCGTAAAACCATATTTATATGACACTTCGCACTGTCGTACTTCGACAGTACGTAAATATGACTTTTAAAGAATATTACACATTAAAAAACTCTTCCAATAGGCGGGCATTAGTGAATGACTTTTAGGAGTCATTAAAATTCAGCGAGGTCTCCAAATCAACCTATATAAAAACAGGGGGGGGGGGGATGTCACCTGCAGTACGAGAAGGTCCACAAAACCTTCATAAATCGTCTGGTACTGTGATAAGCTGTCCCAAGTGATGTCTTGGGACAAGAAAACAGGGATTTGACTCGTTAACTCGTGATTACTGTTACCTCCTGGGTACCTGAAGAAAACCACACACAAAGAGGGTGGAAGTCCTGATGATATCTTGTATAACGAAATGTCACATGCATTACATCCAAGTAAATATGATGTAAGAAAAATAATAAACAACCGCGATTTACACGCCACTGCATTGGGAGGAACATGAAGAGGTACCGCCGGGAAGCCCAAATCCAGTGTTGCGGAAGGCAGCAGCAGAAACGTTTCCACCCAGTGGGATATGATGCCGTCAATATACTGGACGGGATAGAATCACTGTCTATATAATGGTGCACAACGTTAAAGATTTCGCATTTATTTCAAAATTCTCAAGTTAGTTTCAATCACTTGTTTTTCCTTTCAAGAGGAAACAGATGAACAGAGCTAGATAAAACATGGCAGCTATAGTTAATGTGGGATTTTCCCCGGGTGATCAACTTCTGGGAAATATTGGCTTACAACAGAGATGTAACTGATATCTCCAAAAGGAAAGTCACCTTATGAACACAGTTTTTAAGTTTCATCAAATTCAGACGATCAGTTTTTGAGATACCAAGCGAGGGCAAGTATGAACGTTGGAGCGTACCTAAATCGGCACATCTAAATAAGTCCCTCCTTTCCGTAAATAAAAAAAAAAAAAACGCCTCGTATGTATATGGAATTATGCCAGTCATACAGATTGCAAGCAGCCAATCAGGTGTTAAACATCAAAACTAATTTTACTGATCTACAGACCGTACAAACGTAAAAAAGCGAAAAGTTAAGCGTACGGTATAAAAGGGGAAAAAGGGGGGGAGGTCGCTGCTAAACTTACAATAAACTTCGGGCATCCCTCGCAATAAACAAACTGTAGGTTCGTAAAAAAAAAAACTAGTCTTCTTCCATGAATAAACTGTGGGCAAAAAATAGAGAGAGAGAGAGAGAGAGAGAGAGAGAGAGAGAGAGAGAGAGAGAGAGAGAGATGGTTCTCCAAGGAGAATCTTATACATTGCGTTCAGTACGTAATATTTATCTTACAGTGAGCATTTATTATGAAGCTTTTCGAAGAACAAATTAGTTTCAGATAAACAATAATGGATCTTCTACAAGAGCTGTTTGCTATGTTTGCACTGGTTACGCATCAGTGAGTAACTGCGCAATTATGAAAATTAACCTGGAGTATCTAATTAAAGCTCCCTCAATGCAGCCGCCAGAGACTACGAAACAATTCAAGTTTTTATGGTTCCCGTTTGGTATTGCAGCTTGGACCAAATATCCTGAGACTCGAAATTTTTCTGCAACAAAGCAGTGACAAGACTGTTCATAACTTCTGCACAACCATTCAAATGTCACTGGAAACTTGGAACAAAACCAGAAAACTAAAACTGAACGCCAAAAGAAAATAAACCCATCGTTCATAAATCAAGTAAAATGCGTATCTTAATTTATATAGCTTTGCATACCCGGCCCTCAGTCATTAAAACCCTCTGGTTACTCGTAATTATCAAGAAAGAACTCAGCTGAAGGTGAATGTCTCTCAGTATCAAGTACTTCGTGCTGGACCTTGCCTTATATGGCTCAGAGGTCCACCTGGGAGCCTAGGAGCTTCCAGGTAATGTGGCTTTCATTTAATTTTGTCGGATTTGTGAATGTATTGTGAATATGAGCTACAAAAACCACAAAGAGTATATATATATATATATATATATATATATATATATATATATATATATATATATATATATATATATATATATATATATATATATATATATATATAATAACGTATATAAATCCTACTAAACAGTTTTGTCTTTTGTCTTAATTTCATTCTAACTGTGGCCACATTGTGGAAAGATCTTCCTTGTCATGTAAATGAATCGTTGGAACTTCCGAAGCTCAGACTAAGTGCATATACTTTTTTTAACGGACTCAGTTAAGTCTTGTTTAATGTATTTTTTTTACCCTCTTATATAGTTTACTTTTACTTTTGCATTCCTTTCTCAGTATTTGACTGCTTCTCCTTACTTTTGACGTTGGATTTGTAACAGGTTGCTCCTCTACCTAGGGTTGCAGCTTGGCTAAGAGTAATAACAATATTTCCTACAAAGCAATGATGTTGCCATATATTATCATCGAAAAAAACAGAGCTGACATTCATGTACTAAAAGTTAACTAGGAAAATATGTAAATCGAGATACTTAAAAAATAGTACTCACTATTGTCGTAAATTACCAGGAAATGGTGAATATCAAAATATATAAGAATTTCAGTTATTTTACACATATTTACAAAGGCATGGGAAAAATCATGAATAAATAAATAATATATACATATGTATAAATAATTGGTCGCCCTATCCGTAAAGACAATATCTCACTGTTCTCTCTCTCTCTGATACTCCGCGCACAGGTATCATATTTACAGGACGTCAACCTGATTTGTGGGAGATACAACCACTTTTTGTTGTCTCTTAGGGGCATAGGATTTCAAGGTTCAGAAAATCTTTCCTATTGGGGTCGAGAAGGGCGAGAGAGGGTGCTTTGACCTCACTCGAGTTATACAATTAAAATTCCTCGCCGTAGTTTATATCCGTTATGACAAGCTTGAGGCCCATTTCAATTAGCAGCAAAATGAATTAGGAATGTATATCCTGCCCAGTTCTTGGAACCCTCGAATTTGAAATACTACAGAGAGCCACGAGAATTCGTTTTAATTTCAAAGGATATCGTTATCACAGAGCGTAACAAATCAAGGAAGAAATCTGGCCTAGGCCAAGAAATGTTCCAGATGAAATCCTTAGAGGCAAAAGATTCTTCTGGCAATTTCTAAATACTGGTTATTACACCTAATCTAGACGTACAATCATTCGGACATAATTTCCATTAAAAAGTACTTCGGACTGATAAAGCAAAAAAACTGACGACTACATCAACCATTTGTTCACATGGACCTTCATAATAAATCTTTGGTGATTACATTAAAGTTTTAAATATTTTGATCGTCTGCATTTTATGTTAATTACAATACAACTATATTACAGTTTTCTCCCCCTTCCTATAAATGACAAAACGTTCCTGGCAAAGGGGCTACTTAAGGATGTAAGCTTCAGAAACTCAAATATTTATTCCAGTCCTAAAACCACGCAATCTTTTCTTAAATATGGAGGTCCATTGCACATTAAATTAACTGCCTTAAATCTTTCCTAGGCTCCTGTCCTGTAAAAATTCTAGAGTAATATTAATGCCATGTACCCATCGATATGTATGAATTGTAGAAGGAATAGGGCATGCATCGTCCAAAAATAAATTCTGAAATTTCATAAAGCAACAAATAGATCATTTGAACCAAAGACTCTACCATATTTCTTACAGAACGCCAATAGAATATCTATCTTACCATGTCGGTCGATAACCACAGCCCATCTGAAGGGCTTTATAAATCAATTTAATACGCCCCTTTAGGGAACAGATTAGTTAAATTGGGTATGTCTACCCCGTAGACTTTAATCCCGTTCTATCCTACGTAAAACCTGGACTAGCTCCGTTTCTCAGGCTGGTTTACGTTTACTCACTGATCGAGGGATGTAATATTTTTTCAGTGTTGCACTTGAGGATATAACAATTATGTTATTCTTACCTTAAGTATGGGTGCATAAATACTTACACACACACTCATCTATCAATATACTGAGGGTTCAAAGAATAGCTTGAAGAATTGATTATCATTTGAATCTCCTTGAAACAGAACTTATAAACTTCAAACAAAGATCGAATTTTGGCCATGGTGACAGAATACCGGCGCTAATTTTTTTATTCAGAGTTTCCATAACAGAAAGTGCACCTTAAAGAACTCCAGAAAGTCAACATTTTATTAACAATAACACTTTTTTAAAATGCACATATAAAGAACTCTCCCGACAATACTACAGGATGTGTATACCAAATCCCGTGTAAACCATGTGAGAATTTCACATTAGTCAAACTGGAAAATCGATGGAAAAGATAATATAACAGCATAAAGGATGTATACTATGCAATTCTTATTCATGTTAGTGAAAATCATGCCATCAATTTGACAAGTTCTAAAAAGAAAGCTTATTGTAATTATATACGGGAAAGAAATATAACTGAATCCAGCTTTATATACGATAGCTTCTGCAAGAACACTAATGTCAACTTCATGCATTTGTTTTAAAAGATACGTGCAAAACGCATAGATTTCAAGGACGCTGGTTTACCTACACTGAACAGTAATGGGGTGAGCGCACCTGCATGGGAAAACAAGATTTGTTTTCGCTGGTGAGTTTGTATGTGTGAATATTTTTCGAACCGTCTGTATCTTCGTTTGTACAGTCACTCTAGCATGTAAAATGTACAGCTCTACCACTATATATATCTGTTCTCTTGAAGGTGTCTTAGAAAAGTAGACACAGACGGTCATGAATCTGTCCCCCCGTATAGCGTGAATGATCGAATTTTCATGAACAGTAAAGTAACTTCACCCAACGACAAAATGTTTGGACGAAGCATGGAAGCATGGGTTACCTGAAATCAAGTTTCATATGCATACGTAGTGTTTAATGGCCTCCCATTTACCCACATCACTTACGAGAGAAACTAAGAATCGAAGCTACGAAGACTTCTAGCTGTGAGTTAATGATTACAAACGTGTATTCCCAAGGTGGGTTCGCCATGGGGCGTCTACCATTCACTCCTAAGGTGATGGAGTGGGTGACAGGCTAAGTAAAAAAAGTAAGACGGAAACAGGATGAAAAACGAATAGCTTTTCACATGCTTCATCATTATCTTTCTTATTATTATTGCGATTACTGTAATCTTTTGGCTGATTTGTTTTATATGGAGATTTTGTAGTTTGAAAAACTAATCAATTTTCAGTTATCAATCGACGATTTAAAAGGAATATGACTTACATTTAATAGCCTTCTAACACGTAGTAAAGATAAATTATTGCGCTGCAAATATTTACAGTACTTAAACGGCCTATTCTTTGAACGAGTCACAATCTTCCACAAAAAAAAAAAAAAAAATCACAGTAAAGAATCTTTATTCAAAATTTTTCTTGAAAATAATTAACTCAAGCATACCAGTATCTAATATTCTACTGGAAGTGACACGCTTCAAAATCTATATATATGATGGTGTTGAATGGAAAATTTAAGATATCTAAAAACTACGAATGTTAGTTTTTTACACTGGTAAAACTTTAAAAGTATTTAGTTTCACACAAGTTCTAGTTGAAAAGACGGCAATAAAATCATATTTCAAGACCAAATGCTGCTTTCAAGAATTCCGAAGATTACAGCAAGGAATAAGCGAAAGAACAGGGAGAGCTTTACTGTACGGCTCCAGTAAGCGAACACTTAACTGCTTACCAAATAAGGTTAAGTACCGAAAATTTTAAGATTTTAGACGCTCAAACCTACGCGACTTGAGAATTTTAGAATCCATTTGTAGTGAAACCACTGAACTTCAATCCTAATCATGATCAGCACACCTTCGTTTCATCCACTGTTGAATAACTCATTTTCAGTTCTATTTCCTTAATATTTTGCCATTTTTTTTTATTCAGCTTGTTTTAAGTTTCCATTTCGTTTTTGATTCCCGAACAGAATGCACAGTGTATTTTAAATAATATTTTCCAGACAATTTAAATTATTCTTTCTTTTTATAAATCGAAAATATCTTATTTGTTTGAAAGTCGAAACGTCCCGGAAATGTAATTAATATCTATAAATAAGCACCTTTAGCCCTATTCATTCTTAGATTAAGATTTCCACGACGTCAGTAACCTAGATGTTGTGACGCCAGTTTTAGTAGCCATAATTAAGATTTCCAAGAAGTCAGCCAATCGTCACGGTTCTCAATAGACAATATGGACGGACAACTAATGAGTGTTTTAGAAGACTTAAGGGGACTTGGAAGCAACAAAGAAAGTCTGACTTTAATTTGGAATTTTTAATCAAGTGCAACACCTACAAAGTTATTCCAGGGTTTATGAAACTTAAACTCTACCGCAAGTGTCTCCATAATACGAGCCTGTATAAAAATTTCAGCAAAAATTATCTGACAATGAGATTTCCTTCAAGTGACATCGATCTAAAGTTCTCAAGGCTAGTAAGCGGACATTTTAAAACAATAAGTATCATGTAATGATTTGATTGTATTATGTAATTTTGTAAATAATTTTACATCAAAATATTGTGTATACATATAATTATACATATATATATATATATATATATATATATATATATATATATATATATATATATATATATATATATATATATTTTTTCATCACATCATCGAGATTTATATACAAACCTTAAGCTACAAACGTCGTTTAATATTCCAGAAGTAGCTCGAACTGGATATTAAATGACATCTGTAGCTTAATACTATATATATATATATATATATATATATATATATATATATATATATATATATATATATATATATATATATATGTGTATGTATATATATATATATATATATATATATATATATATATATATATACAATATATCACTTCTTACCGTGATATGTATGAATGCTGTAACTGACATTTAAATGAAAAAGTTGAACTTCAGTTCTCAAGCAGGCTTTAAACTCGCGCAAGCACATGACTTTACAAATCACCCTACTAGGGAAAACCTCTTTTTTTTTTTTTTTTTCTCCCGTTCGGAAGTTGGTGCCACTTATGAGCCGTCCTTCTGTTTTGCCTCGACTATGATTCCCTAAAAAGCTCTCTCGTACGTCAGTATCGATGACATTAGTGAGGTCAGTAAAGCTGTGCGCTTGCAACTCGGAAGACATGAGTTCAATTCGTTCACGACAGCTGAGGATCAATTGTCCTAAGTTAATTATCAAGTATAGCATATACATATATATATATACATATATATATATATATATATATATATATATATATATATATATATATATATGTATACATATACATATACTGTATACATATATTGTATACACGACCAAGGTGCAGGCAGGTGAAGACCAAGAGAGACATTAAAGCACGAGTAGATACGAAAACTAACCAATTTCAACGTGTTTTTCTTTTCTTTATTCCGACGTTTCGTAATAGATTATTACATCTGGGAATACTTTAACAAAATTGACAAATTAAGAAACAATCTTAAAATTCTAAAAAGTCATAAAAAAGTAAAAAGATTAAAAATTCACAATTATAAAAATATATTCAAAAGCTTCGTCCGCTGACCAACCTTCAGTTAGGAGAAAGAAAGATCGAATGGCACAAGGAAAGACAAAAGTAGAAACGTTAGCTCAGAGCTAACGTTTCTACTTTTGTCTTTATAATATATATATATATATATATATATATATATATATATATATATATATATATATATATATATATATATAAAATCAACACTAACCAAACTCAAAAGGCAATGAGTTCAAATCCAGCATGAAAATCAATTCTCTCAATCAACTCTCAGGTACAATATAATATACATATATACTGTATATATATTTACTTACATACAGACGTATGTAAATATATATATTGTGTGTATACATATATAAATATATGATATATAACACATCAACACTAGCCAAACTCAAAAGGCATGAGTTCAAATCCAGCATGAAAGTCAATCCTCTCAATCAACTCTCAGGTACACATGCAAACATATATATATATATATATATATATATATATATATATATATATATATATATATATATATATATATATATATATATATATATATCTATATATATATATATATATATATATATATATATATATATATATATATATATATATATATATATATATATATATATATATATATATATATATATATATAAATAATGTGTATACATAAATAGATATATGATATAACACATCAACACTAACCAAACGTAAAAGTTCATCTTTTTAAGGCAATTTGGAATTACTTAACAAAAACCTAAGTATATATTTTAACACGAATTCCTTAAGGCTTCTTTGCATGAGAGAAGATAGCCACAATAATTTCCCCTTACTGTTTCTATCACTACTGGGCTGCCATTATGCTACGTGTCTAATTCTTTTTAAAGAACCACAAGGTTTGTTTCCTTCGATTAACTCTCCTATATGTATGTATATCTGCATTATTAATACGGGCCCTATCAAAATCTCGTGTACGTCAAAGTCACACAAGTATGAAATCGAAGCATATGTCGCACCGTAAATAATAGCTGACGGGTTATCGTGATAGTTGATGTCACGGAATATTTATGGGGTACCTGTATGCGCAAATACCTCTCTCTCTCTCTCTCTCTCTCTCTCTCTCTCTCTCTCTCTATATATATATATATATATATATATATATATATATATATATATATATATATATATATATATATATATATATATATATATATATATATATATATATATATATATATATATATATATTATATATATATATATATTGTTACGTGTGAGGGTCTTGGCTGATCATGTATTGTTCAATTTACGTAATTTTACGGCCCTGCAAACCAAGATTACACGTAACCTGCCACTTGAAGCCAAAAGTTAACCTCAAAGACAGTCGTTAATTAGCCAAAGGTCGCCAGTTAAGGGTAATTAACCTTAACAAGAATATTTGAGATGAATTTGACTTTAAACGCAACGGTTCTTCCAAACATTCGGACGCGAGGCATACAAAGCATCGAGACTTCACCTGATTTTGCTTACCTAAATCCTAGGTATTTTACTGGAATAACGGGGTTGAAGCTAACAATATAATAATTCGGCTTAATCTAGACTTCGTAAAACACATATACCCTAAGTGGGGGATGAAGGAGGAAACAAAAGAAACGCGAAATACAGAAAAAGATAAAAGAATGGGCGAAGTTTTGAACAAAAAGCGACTTTACCTTAGGACGAACGTTGTGCGCACCAACCACAGCCGAGAGGAGTCTTCGCAATTGATTCTTCACTTCACTAATAGAATAATAGACAAAGAAAGGGAGAAGAGGCCCCGTCACACGTGTGGTCTCTCCGAATGCTCCAGTCTCTCTGAAGTTCCCTGACCGGCCTAGGTCAAAAACAGTCACCCCAGGTGTCCACGTTCTTGTTAAAAACATTCGCCAAGAGACAGGTAGGAAGGAAAAAGGGACCTTAGGACCACCTATTCTTAAGGCTGATAGGGAAATTTTCCTATAGGGTGAAAGGCCTAACTTACCTATCCCGTTCTCCAACGGACGTTAAGGTTTGAACTGAAGACGCTCCTATATAGACAACGTTTTCTCCCGGTCTCAGTCAGGCTGATATTTTTACAATCAAAAGTTACGAGGGCGAACAGCAGTAATATTTGTAAAAGCTCCCCCCCTTAAGAGGGCCTGCACTCCCTTTTCGGGCGTGAAGGTCTATACTAAGCAAGCTGTTCGCCTCTCGTAGGTTACTCTCCTTCCCCTGAGCAGATTAGTCCTGGTTAGCCTACCTAGCTACAGAACTACCTCACCCTAGATAGGATACGAGCTATATTCACTACTTTACCTAATTCTAATAGTACTGGAAGGTGCTCACGGTTATTATAGGCTACCTCCTACAATCATGATGTGTTTTAGACCTAGCCTAGTGGTACATTCTATGATATTCCCTAGCCTAACCTATCCTAACCCGACCGTAGCACCAACATAAGAGTTAATATTCTAACTAAATTACAACATGGTTTATGTTTAATACAATTAAAATTTACTAGTTAATTCATGAGGGTTGCCTCATATGATAAATGGGTGCCTCACTGAGGTCTTAGGCCATGCGTGTCACGAGCATCGTGGCTCGTTTCACAATAGTTAAGATTACTGAAATTAGTTATGCTACTTACATGATTACTGCGGCTCGGTGGTAAGTGGAAGGAACAAGGTTACTAAATTGATGTACCGTACTTTAAGGCGGCCTAGGCTAGGTACAAATAAAAGGAAGAGATCACACTGGCTACCTTCTCTGGGCAAGGGGCCAGGATCACTCTTAGATGTTAGGGCACTGTGCCGAGAGGGCACTAGTGCCAGGATGAGCTTATAGCTCGGCAACTACTGGGCTCTCTTCCGCCCCTTCTTCTTCTTCTTCGGGTTCCTCCAAGGCCTATCAGTAGCTGGCCCAGCAGGTGATGAGAGCACCGACTCCGGGGACAGGCCAGAAGGGCTAGCGGGCGCGAAGTCAGGGGCAACTGCAAAAGCTGCGGGAGGACGCCCTACTCCGGCTGCTGCGACAACCAGAGCGAGAGCGATCTCGACTTCGGCATCCGAGGATGCCAGTTCCTGGTCTTCCAAGGAAGGGGTACCATTTCGATCCTCCAGGGGTTCATCCCCTGGAGTCAAATTTTGCAAAGAAGAAGGTTCGGGTGCTGGAGGCTCTCCAGTCGCAATGATCAGCTGCATGGGGAATCCTAAATCTCCCGGAGGAGGATTCGCCTCATGATTTAGACCCGGCATGGGGGCCTTTTCCACTGGTAGCTCAACGTCCGTGGCGGACGGAGTCTGGCACTGTTCAGTGCTCGCAAGTGGCACTGGCAGCAGTTGAGGGTCAGGCATGCCTGACAAGGGGTCCGGAGGTGCAATACCTCTCGGACGACTTGGGTTTGGCTGCGGCAGAGATTCCTGCCCCAGCAGGAGATCGTAGCCTCTCCTAGAGTTTTGTTCGGGGGCGTCCGCTGGGCGTTGCTTGTTTGGGCAGCCCTCCCAATTTGTGGAGTGGTCTGCCCGCTTGCACGTCCTGCAGCGGTACTGCTCCTCCTGAATCTCTCTTCGCGGAGGGGGAAGACCTCTTGGTGGGCCAGCCCTTCGCAATTGGAGAGGGCTAGGCCTGGAATAGTTTGGGTTGTGCCCCTTCCGCGGATCACTTTGGTGGGCGGAAGGTGGAGGGTTGTCATTATTGACAGTGTTAGATGGGGCCTCCGTGGAGGAGGTAACGCGGCTGCGGAGTGGCGTTGGTGACGGGCTTCCGCAGAGAAGATCCCGACCCAACAAGAAGGCCACTCCGGGCCGAATTCCACCCACCACGCCAAGGCGGTGGGGTAGCGTACCCCAAGGCGTCGTAACCTGGAGTTGGACCGTGGGAACGGTGATGGTGTGGCCCTCTATCCACTTCATTTCCCACCGCGTTTCTTCGTCAACCATGGCACCGGCTGGCACTTGGGCCCTAGTGATCAGGCTAATGTCTGCCGCAGTGTCTACTGTGACCGGAAGGGTCACTGGCAGGCTAGTGCTCTGAAGAGGGGCCACCGAGATGAACTGGGTTTCCAGTCTCTTGGGGTAAAGGATCCGGTGCGGACCAGCAGCAGAAAATGAAGTGCTGATTAGGTTGACAAATTTGGTGGTGGGGACATGATGTGGACAGGCCGGAGATCCAGCATTGTAGTGGCTAGCAGCCCCACAGGATTTGCACGGGCCTTTTGGATGGGCTCGGTGGCCTGCAGTAACTGTTGGAGGAGAGGGCTGAGCGGATGAATCGGGAGCGGAGTTCTGGCTGGTAGGGTTAGGCTGCTTATTAGTGCCGAGTTTGTACCGGCATTCAGCTTCAGCGTGGTCCCCCTTCTTGCAATAGTTGCACAGGGTCTTGCTAGGCAGTCCATTCTTCGGGCGAGTGGAGTTCGAGAGGTAGGCCGGAGGGATGATTCGCTTCTGAGAGGTGCTATGCGACTGATTGAAAGTTTCCCACGAATCAGCCATGCGACACGCTTCCATAAGTGTGGAGGGCTGTTTATCGTTAAGATATACAGCAAGGGGCCCTGGCACACATTGGAAAAGGTCTTCGAGCATGGTCCGATTGAAAAGATCCTCAAACGTCGTGCAGGCCAAGGAGTCGAACCAGCGTGTACCGGACTGGGTTTTGTGACATGCCCATTCTGTCCAAGACCAGCCGACTTCCTTGGCAAGACCTCGGAACCGTTGTCTCCATTTTTCTGGGGTTATCTCGTAGGCCTTTGTAATGACTCTACGAACTTCCGCCATGTTGCCTCTCTGGCTCTTCTCCAGTGAGCGAAGCGCTGCCTTGGCTTTTCCCTCCATATGCTTGGCTAGTATTAAGGCTCTCTCCGTCTCCGTGGTGCTGTAGTTATCGAAAAGAGCCTCGATCTCCTCCAGCCATGCTTCTGGCTCGTCCTCAGTCCACTTGGGGACTAGGGAATTGATGCTCGAAATTGGAGCGTTTGATGCAGCAGGTGTAGGACTGGAGGCTTGCTGTCGAGCCATAGCTTCGGCATTCTCCATTTTGGCTCTTTCCAGCTCGAGCTCTTTCTCCTTGCAGGCTAGCTCACTTTCCTTGCAGGCTAACTCATGCCGTCTTCTTCTTTCTTCTCTTTCCTCTTCTAATTGCCTTTGCTCGGCTTCATACATCCTCTGCTCGGCTTCATACTTCCTCTGCTCGAGTCTTTCTTCCTTCTCCCGCTTGGCCAAGTCGTCCACTTGCTCCTTAACCCAGGTGGTAAGTTCCGAGCCGGTGAGACCTGCCGCCGTCCCCAGCCCCAAGAAAGTTTTATAATGCTCTGCTGCCATGGTTCTGGTGGGGAAGGGCGTCTAACCGGGTCGACGGGCGTACTTGGGCAGCGAGGAAGTGTCTCTTCAATGACGTGGCACCCTTTCAAAAGGTGGCACTGTAGTTTGGGTGTGCCGTGTACAGGTCACACTGGTGGCACTCAGTATCCCTAGGCACTGGTGCAGGTTAGGTCCCAGAAGAACTTTCTCTTCTGTGTTCCCTTTTGTTTTTGTTTTATTTATTTTTCTGGATGCTTGCTTGGTGGCACTTATGGTGCCAATGTGTTCCTAGGGACCCTCTACTGGAGTCCAACTAGGCTATATGGGAGGAAAGGCACTCTACACCCCTGCAGAGTGCAACAATCGAATGAGAGAGAAAGGGAAGGTAAAAGAGAGAGAGAGAGAGAAGTAAGCTATTCAAGTTATGACAGTGCTGCAAATTATTGGCACTGTGGAATAAAGTGAATTTGTTTTTTTTTTTTTTTTTTTTTTTTTCTTTAAAGATCCTCGTGAGTGGCTGGTCCCAGTACCCAACCCAGTGCTGGCCCCTTCTTCTTTCAGAGGGTGAAAACTACTGTTTGCTTCGGTCTGGATAGCAGGCCTCACTCGTGACCGACAGTTTATCACTGTATTGTAATTACTCTTAACTTGTCCTCATCTATTGTGGGACAGAGGTGTTTCTTTTATTTGGTTTATGGTATTCGAATTAATTAGCCTAGTGTCAGCCGTTCTTTCTTTGAAGAGGGTCACGTACACTTAGGTTAGGAATGCTTACTTGAATGACGAGAGAGAGAGAGAGAGAGAGAGAGAGAGAGAGAGAGAGAGAGAGAGAGAGAGAGAGAGAGAGAAGATTTTCAATCAGCTAATTTCTTGCTGCTTGAGAACATGTAAAGCAAAGATCTTATAAATGCACAATGGCATGGATCTTAATAAAATCAGATAGATGCGTCGTCTTGACTTCCTTAGGGATGGCTTTATTATCTTAATTTTCCTGGGAGCCGGCGTCACAAAAGTTTATCGTAAAATTTTAAATTCTCTTTATATGATTTTTATAGCAGGTATTTGTATAGGAACTTGTTATGGTATTACTCCTAACTAAGGCCTATCTTTCCCTGCCTAAATTGTCTTTTGGCTTTGTCTAGCTAAGATATTGCGAGGTGGGTTTACTACGAAAAGCAAAAAAAAATATGCCCCAAGAGTGGCGGGGAGCAGGGTCGAGGTCACAATAACAAGGTTTTTAAGATGGCGGCCAAGTCCCGTTAGGCCTAAATTTCAAAACAACCTCTGGCGGCGAAGGAACACCAAAATGGCCGGTTCTCTCACAAACAGTTCGAACAATTTCAAAACAACAGCGCGAACACGGCGGAGGAATCCAAGATGGCGGGTATTTCCTTTTAGCCCCAAATTCAAAAACAACGCACGAAACAAATGCAGGTA
>NC_089745.1:53558993-53571493 GCF_040412425.1 Macrobrachium rosenbergii
TACAGCAGCTGATTACAAACATACATACAGACAAAAACAGAGTTAACCCCTCTCAAAGAAAAAAAAAAAACCGTTACAAATCAATCCCAGGAAACTTCAGCATAGTGACATATGACAGAACGCCGATCTCAAGTAGCAGCATGAAGAAGTCAACTCTTCCAAACGGAGACATCTATATCTACAGATGCTATGTCGCCGACCTTTACGACGACGACGTTCTCCACCCGAAATGCTAACGGTTTCTCCATCCTCCTCAAGGTCGACAACTATGCGAAGACTTACACAAATGCAGAGTACTATATTACTTGTTGTTTTCAGTATTCACTGCAAAAGTGGAAGAGAGAGAGAGAGTCACAGATGTACAGTATTTGTAAAATACAGTGGAAAATGAACCTCGTACCAATCAATCAATCTCTTTTAAATAAATAAAAATCCTTCTCACAATATAACTATTGCTTTTCGGAAAACAAGATCAAACAAACCACTGTTACATATTGAAAGGCAGTCGGAAAAAAAGGCAAAACTGTGTTAGAGAAAATAAAAAAGTAAAACCTTGTTTACCCAGTGGAAAAAAATTTCTCAAATAACGAGGATCTATTAAACTAACTGTCAGCCCAAAAGGGGTGAATGACCTCGCATGACTTGTCTCTTCTCGTCTCGGGTGACCACACAAGGGCGAATATGCACCATTCTGGAAGCGAATTTGAACCTTATGCGTACATGCGTAGTTCTAGGGGATTTCAGTAATGTAGGCTTTTATGTGAAACGAAATAAGTAAATGAAATGCTTACCGTAAGAGATTTAAAAATTACAAAATAGTCACACGTTTGATTTCCAATTCAGATATTGCAGGATGTATTTATGCAAGTGAATGCATAGGTATAGATAAGATCATATTGCCTTTAAACAACAAAACCTATCAGTTATCAGATACTTATCGGCTGCTTATTTTATGACGGATAATCACTGGTGGAGTTAAGAATCTACAATGTAAATACAGACTGGAATTCAGCCGGTTCTTAACTTTACTTTTTTTTAATAATAATAATAATAATAATAATAATAATAATAATAATAATAATAATAATAATAATAATCGAGAAACAAATCCACGGTTATGTATGGGTAGAGATATTTAAAAATTAAAGGGGAATCGAACAGATTCCCTAAAGCTCTCTGCGGAGATTTATTTTCAAATTATGTACCCATACATAACTGTGGATTTGTTTACCCATTTCAAGACTTATGCTGCAATGAGTATTTTTTTTTTAATAATAATAATAATAATAATAATAATAATAATAATAATAATAATAATTAAAATTATTATTATTATTATTATTATTATTATTATTATTATTATTATTATTATTATTATTATTATTATTATTATTATACTGATGCAACACAACACTGCCTGTTTGATTGGTTAATATAAAATAGTGTTGGGTCTGGTCAGTGCTCAGCTTAGTGTCTTTCGTAACCTGATGATGGTATTGTGTAACTCCTTGGCCACCCTAAGTTAAGCGTGGGTCTAACACCTTCATCCCTGAATATCAACTGCTTTGAATCGTACGTGGTGTCAAGCCCTCTCAGAGGAAAATGGCCGACATGAATAAAGAACAAAATGAAAATAAAACTCAAAAACAAACAACAAAAAGTAATCGGATAATGATCAAACAGAATTTTGCTCAATATTAAAATCTTTACCGGAAAACAATACCCTTGAAACAAAGCGCTTTAACAAACAGTATTTTCTTCAATAACACAAGTCACAGTCAAACCAAATTTATGGACGAATCGTGTTCGCTCGATAGCGCGCGGGGGGCGAGAGAGAGAGAGAGAGAGAGAGAGAGAGAGAGAGAGAGAGAGAGAGAGAGAGAGAGAGAGAGAGAGAGAGGCAAATGCAAACATGTAAGCAAAATGGAGAGATTTTCCATTAAGAGGCTTAAGTGCCTCTATCAAGCAGACGGTTCACTGAAAGCTATGAGAGGGATATCCTCTAATCGTATATTTTGTTTCTCCATGAACAATGAATGCCGAGCTTTACTCCATACTGTGAACAGAATTTTCTTTAAACATTTTTTACTTAATTCTCTCTCTCTCTCTCTCTCTCTCTCTCTCTCAGCGGAAAAAATGTGGGAAAATAAACATGAATAAATCTTTTAATGTACAAACTTTGAACAAAACTGAAGCCAAGCAAAGAAATTGCTACACATCTGAACAAATATGCGGAAAGAAGACGTAATTCTTGAGGAATTCCTATAATTCACTATGAAACAGCCGAAGCGTTGACACAAAGCAAATAAAGGCCTTCTACCGTAAGACAAAATCGATTTTAAATTTGCTCCTTATGCAATTATGCATCCTCATGCAATTAAGGAAACGAATATCAATTCAAGCACAAAATCTTGGGGAAAGAGTGACGGAGAAAAACATTTCATATCGATAAAAAAAGTCTGAGGTCTTTCCCAAATATTATTAAGTTTTAAGAAGACTTTCTTGAAATAGTTCTCTTTTTGCCTTACAGCAGAAACGTGGCCGAGGATGGGGTTAAGAACGAAGATAAGAAACTGCAGTGAAAACAGTGTTCAAAGTACGGCCGAAGAACAAGAGTATAAAATCATACGGCAAGTCAAGCAGAAAAACAAAGGCAATAAAGCATGGTCAGGAACCGTGTAACACAGCCGGATAAAAAACAAAAGTATCATGGACGAGAAATGCTGTACGTATATACACAACACAAACACCCATTCTTACATACATATACGTGTATATATACATACATATCAGTATATATATATATATATATATATATATATAATACATACAAACAAGGTTTATGGCCACTTCTTGTTTCACGTTCATCGGTTTATGGTGTGTGTTTCACGTTATATATATATATATATATATATATATATATATATATATATATATATATATATATATATATATATATATATATATATATATATATATATAAAAGCAGCACTCACTCGTCGAAGTTCCGGAGTACATGAGTTTAATCCTCTTCTTAGTATTTAAGAAGATGGATAGGGCAAAGACCTTTGTAAGGTTGTCCGTTGAAGTCTCCTTTAGGTAAGACTGCTTTCTGCACGGGGTCCTACGTCCATGATGTTCATTAATACTATCATAATTATTATTATTGATCAAAATAAGCAGACAATATAGTACGAACCTAATAGGAATTTATCTTTCTAAACAAGCTTTTATAGAAAAGTGATAAAAAATAAGTAAATATAGGTAAAGTAATAAGACACAGTGACATGTAAAGCAGCAACACGAAGGCTGTCTGCTGCAAGCAGTGTTATACTCCTTATCTTATTAGCACTGCCAACAATAATATTATAAGAAAGACCATTCTACAACAAAGGAAGTGAAAGACCTCTGGCACTGGGTAATGAGACAACGTAGCACCTCAACAAAATGTGGATGCTGGCGCTCTACAAAGGGCGGCACACACATTTCCTTGGGGCGACGGCGCTAAACGCGATATTGGTGGTTCCCTGTTGACAGAAATCACAATTTCAAGTCATCTTGTCAAAGAAGAGATATATATATATATATATATATATATATATATATATATATATATATATATATATATATATATATATATATATATACTGTATATGCATATATATATCTGGAAATCTGCTCTATGGCGAGAGGCACTGATGCCATCACTTAAGTAGTTGTAGTATTATGTATTTTTTAAGCACTGTGAAAAAGAAAGTTTGAAGTCGAAGTTACCCAGAATTATTGCCAAAGTTCATAAAATTAAAATCAGAGATAAATGCAAAGCTGGTGTTCGGCCCAATACCAAACTGTCTAAACTACCTCCTGATTCATTGCAAATCTCTTTCTAGGTTGGAAGTAACTTCAGACTACCGGTTCTCAAAAGCAAATGTCAAAAGGAGGAACCACTACATAGTTCAGAGAGTTAAATGACAAAAAGCACGTGATAATTTTCTTTATATCCTTGAAAATCTTCAGTGGGAAGGATAGTCTCAAGATATTAACCGCAGTCACCTGAGAATCAACAAAACTACATTTATGACTGCCTGATTTAACAGTAAATTATCTGGTGTCAGAGTTATAAAGGTCATCGACATCCACTATCATAAAGTAACTGTACAAAAGCTATAAAAAGGTAACGAATATAAAATTTAAGCTAATAAACAAATCAAAAGAATGAAAGCTCCCAAACCGATATACAGTTACTTAAGTCTGCCATTATAAATAAGTTATATTTTGTTAAGTTTACTTCCTCTACTAGCGTTCTTCGCAGCTACCAGGACTGGAACATTTTACCAGGAAGTGGCGTACAATCAACGGGGCAGAACAGTCACTACGGGATGCCTGGGATTGCTTAGCCATCAGAAATTCAAGGGTTAGACGCGTGTCCAATCCTCAGACGATAAAGGGTAGTTCCCCATTTCCTTGGCATATTACTGTAGACCCATAGGAGAGCATACTCATCATCCCTTGGTTCCATAAGTTTCTGGCATCTCACTACGGGTTAGGTGCGAAAAACCAGGAAAAGACATTTGATATTCCAAGTACTGCACTTGGCTAGTATAGATTTATGTTAAGTACTACCTCTAGCGTTCAAAAGGCATATGAAGTAGCCATTAACCATAATATCAATTCAGGGATTTAGAATTTCATTCCCATGTAAATTCCAAGCCAGCATACCCTCATACCTATGCAGCACTCTATCGAAACGAAAACTAAACACCTCTAATCACCATGCCAATAAACTAATCTAAATTAAGTCATTTCAGTGCACTAACTTGGGATCTGGCTTCCTACCAACTTCAAAATTCTATGTAGTGTCTTCAGGCCCTTTGGGTCTGCACTATATAAACTTCGTTCGTAAAACATCAGGCCCTTACAAGGAGATCCAGATCTCCTAACTCTTAATGTTAGGGCTAAATCTTAAAAAGTTCTGCCAAACGTATGAATCTGTTACTTACTATTTACAGTACCTCCACATTTCGTGAAGAATCTTAATAGCCCGACGTCAGTTTAGTGACAAAGTTATCATTTTCAAAACAATAACAATTCTGCTACATACGAACAACTGAATAAGTAAATATAAATAATACTATCCCCTGATTACATTCAATTACCTCAAGCAAGACTTAATATCAAAACAAACCTCAGTACAGCATGAAGAGCATCGATTGCATTTAGGGCATGAATTTGAATGAAAGACTAATGCTTTACTTACACTTGCACTGTAATTTGATTTTTAGGTGATGCAGTTACTTCATTTCTGGAAGACAAATGGAAATCTAAAACAGCATCGAAGTCATAAAGACGACTAATGATTAGTGATAACTGCCTCGTTGCAAATCCGTTCCTCCGGAGGAATGCAATGAGGAAAGAGGCAATAACCTTTCCTTTTGAGTTCTTCCTAGTACCCAACTTTAGTTTGAACGTATGTTTATGCGTCTGAGCACACACACACACACACACACACACACACACACACACACAGAGAGAGAGAGAGAGAGAGAGAGAGAGAGAGAGAGAGAGAGAGAGAGAGAGAGAATATGAATAATTGCTTTCCCACCGCTCTCAATTCTAATACCATCTTGAAAATTAAATTCATTGCATTACTATTGACTTGGCAGATATGGATGTAAGATCACATCATAATCTCTCTTAGAGACGAATACCCAAGAGGAATATATGTATATACACACCTTTCTATTAAACCATAAAGCAGCAAATAGAGAAACAGTAACAGGACCAAAATGGGAGATGCGCTTCATGGGTGTGTCAGTTCAAGATTCGTTAGCAGGAAAAGCGCACAAGCCTTGCTTTTTCACTGTTGTGAATATCAATGAATCTTGTAAGGTTTTTCTTCTTCTGTGAAGAACATCATCTAGTGAAAAGATATGAATGTTATGCAACAGGCTGTGCGTGATGCCATCTCTGAGTTATGACAACTTAAACCTGTTAGAAATACAGATTGGGACGATTTCCATTGTACAGAAATGGAAATCGTCCCAATCTGTATTTCTAACAGGTTTTAGTTGTCATAACTCAGAGATGGCATCACGAAAAACGAACGAAGGGGGACAAGATCAGTCTGTATTTTAGTACTACCAGAAATATGTAGAGAGAGAGAGAGAGAGAGAGAGAGAGAGAGAGAGAGAGAGAGAGAGAGAGAGAGAGAGAGAGAGAGAGAGAGACTATAAATGAATAACGACCAAAATTTACTATTTGATTTATACTACATATTCATCCCTCACAATAGTCATGAATATCGACTGAGGATGACACTGGATGAATGCCGAACAGCTGGGGAAGAACTTTGCTTTGATTTTTAATTGCAAGTGTGTCAGATTTAAGAACGAATAAATATGAGGTAAACAAAGTCATAAATGCAAGGCTTTTTGAAAAAAAAAAGAGAAAAATATCTGTAACGATTAAAACTTGCAGCAATCTACAAAGTGAATCCTTCACAGCATAAACTACATAAAATTAATGGTGTTTCTACAACTCCAAATCTGAGCACAGTTTCTCAGCAATTTAAATGTTCAGATTTATGTTGACACCATTGTGTTGTCCAGTACATAATCTTGCATCCAATTTTGGATTTATTTTCTTAAGCAAAATTGACATCTTTCGTATTTCATTAAGATTTTCCTAATACGCTGACCATATGGAAAAACTGTATAGAATGGGATGGTCATAATTTAACTCAGAAACAAATGTTATATTAATTTAAACTTGTTTATAGCATCCTTAACACAATCCGTAATCGTTCCAAACACAAGCTTACAAACACATGTCATTCCACGCAGGTGTGCATTATGTGAATAAGAAAAAAATGTGTAGGCTGCATGTATTCCTTATGGATATTACGGTATTAAACTGCTACATAATAAAATCGTAAGAAAAACGAATCTGGGCACCAGACAGTAACAAAAAATATATTATAGTTCTTGCACTTATATAGAAATTCCATTATATCACAGTATAACTTTCCTGCAGGAAATTATGTTTGCTTCAAGCATCTCGCATTCCTAAGAATAAATAACAGAATATAAACAAAAACATTCAGTAGAAGCCATAACCCCCGCCCCACTTTCTTCAATATTCAGCAATTAATCAATCTACTTGTAACAATGAATGTTATTTATTAAGCGTTATCAATACTAAATATTATTATTTTCTTATAATTATTATTAAATTTGTATAAAAAAAAAATTAACGGCACTGGAGTGCCTGATTTCATTGTGAAGGCTGAAAAAAATCCCCACAATAAAATAATAGGTGATATGGTGTCGATGGTGACGTACCAAAAAATCTTCGTTAATTCTTTTTAAAACTTTGTCATCCGGAAGAAGTAACCAAACAAATGTCTTCACCGGGAATCATCCGATTCCGTTCATCCGTTCTAGATATATTTGACAAACTTTAAAGTTCTCTAGAAGAGGTAATAAAATCTAAATGAGAGAGAGAGAGAGAGAGAGAGAGAGAGAGAGAGAGAGAGAGAGAGAGAGGCAACTCTACGTTGAAAACATTTAATAGCAGATAAAACAGAAAAATATTTCTTGACAAACGTTGAAGTTCGCTAGAGGAGGTAACTATATATATATATATATATATATATATATATATATATATATATATATATATATATATATATATATATATATTATATAGAGAGAGACAGACAGACAGACAGACAGACAGACAGAGGAGCCTCGATGGCTCGGTTGGTAGAAGCAGCAACCTCAGACTTCATAGAAGTCTGTGGCGAGGGTTCAATCCCCACAGCCAACCGGTCAGAGAAGGCGGACACTTTGCTATCCGTGTAGACACCCCAAGAATACGTATGTAATCAACGGATAGGTTTGCTGAAAGCAAATGGGTGTTACAGACTAATACACACATAAACAAAGCCACTCCAACATCTTCTAAAAACATAACAGACACCTCACACGTCTCGAACTGTTGACCTACCCGCCCAGTTCTCCTCGCTGCTGGGAGAAAGGGAGCTGGGATTTGGTACAATACATGTACACATTCGTTCCCGGGGTCTAAGCGATGTCAGGCAGGGCAGCCGATCGAGGCTACGGCCTACCCCAACGCCAAATCAAAGTCTTTCAAAAGAAGGCATCGTGCTTACCCCATATAAAAATGGGAAAAAAGCACGTTAAATCGAAGAAGAAGAAGAAGAAGAAGAAGAAGAAGAAGAAGAAGAAGAAGAAAAAGAGAGAGAGAGAGAGAGAGAGAGAGAGAGAGAGAGTCAACTCTATGTCGAAAACATTTTATAGTAGATAAAAAAGAAAAAAATTCTTGACAAACGTCGAAGTTCGATAGAGGAGGTAACTATATATATATGAAGAGAGAGAGAGAGAGAGAGAGAGAGAGAGAGAGAGAGAGAGAGAGAGAGAGAGAGAGAGAGAGAGGCAACTCTCCGTCCAAAACATTTTAAAGTAGATAAAACAAAACCAGAGAAGGAAAAAAAGAAGGGAGCCTCAGGGTCCAGGCGCGAACACCTACTGACTTCCCTCCCATTCTGGTGCCCCGAGTACTTTCCCGGATCGGGGTATTAACAATGGATGGGCGTGGTAGAATCATACTTTACGACCACTCAACTGTCGTTTTGATCTCTGCCGGCCTTATCTAACAGGGATTCATATGGGATTATCAATTCATCACCTGTACAGGTCCATGTAGTTGCGGCTATTATCACCTGCATCAGCTAAATGGCGTTCTCTCGGCAGAGATACCAGGGTTTCTCCTTGGGCAGTAGTGTCCCTTGGCAACCTTGTTTCGCGCTGGAAACTTCGATAACGATGGATTTAATGACATGGAATTAAGCCATTTACCTATTCCCAATACGCCCCGTCTGCATGCGAGATTATAAACATCTGCAATGGAAAATGACACTTAATTTGCATAATTTTCAACTTTTCTCTGCGTAATTCACGTCACTGCATCTGCCCGATTCTCTAATGAGTCCTAACCACGATGGAGGAAATCTGTGAAGACAAGATCAGGGATTAAAAGCAAGGTAAAACCACAGCCTGTCAGCATTTGCAAATGTCGAGGATTCCCTGTTTTCAAACTATTTTGTATTATATGTCTTACATCTCGCGCGAAATCTAAAACCGAATCTCAAAATATTTTCTTTCATTATTTGCAAAATTATCTCTGCTGCAGAAAATGCAATACCTTGGAAATTTTGCAGCCTACATAATCTTTTCCATGCATTCAGGAAACTACGCACCTTATAATAATAATAACAATAATAATAATAATAATAATAATAATAATAATAATAATAATAATAATAATAATGCATGCCACTTACATTTTCTTGCTAATAAACTGCATAGATGTCAATAGCTATTCCAATCAGACAGAAGTTTTCTCCAAAAGTAAAGCATAAGGACATACCCCAGGTAAATAAATAAACGACAAACTGCATTTTTAACGTAATAATATAAATATTAAGGTAAGAAAAAATGAAAAACTTAACACGACTGAAAAATCCAATCTTTACACAAAACATTTGCAGTCCCATTGGGATATTTCTAACATCATCTTACATGGAACAAGCATCAATTATCCATCTACGCGTATATATGAATCGCCCCGAAGCTTTTTGGAAATGAATAAATACTCGACGCAAAACCAACAATTCCCTGTAGGGCCCTGTAAGGTTATCCGAGGAGAAGCAAGCAATACTTTCAGCCTGTGTTTCCAAGAAATCTGACTCCTATCTATAAGCGAAAGGCAACTTGACGTTTGGAAGCTACATAAACCTACTAAACTTTCACTTTGTAAATACATATGCTAGTGAACATGAGTGGCTGAGGCAAGCATTAACGGATTTTTTAGTACAAAACATTATCAGCGTTCAAATTTATGCTATTTTTTCATCATGATTATGGAGAATTAATCTTGCAAGTGGAGTTCCGCAAAAAAAGGTCATGTCCAGTTAGTTAGGGCATGCTGACGAGGAAAGTATGCACAGGTAGAAATTACGTGCTGTGCTGAACTTTCAAAATACCTGTTTTTACAGAGGGAACCAGTAAGTTAATATCTACCTGGAATGTTTAGAATATTAAAATTTTGTAAAAGGTTTCAATTCACGATATCAGCTTACAAACTAAGTAAAGTGAAAGAATTCAGTATGTACAACTACGTACATTTCGTTTTTGACACATCAAAACAGTCACTGATATCAGTTTGTCTAATCCAGTCCATTTTATACTTCTTTTAGACAGCTGGTCTTTACGTTTCAAGATGCTAATATGAGGAAAATACAAATCGTAACCAGTGGGTGAGAAAGATGATGCTTTACGCCAGGCTTCTTCAATATATGGTTCCCACTTCAGTGGGGATCAGAAGGGAACTCATATCAAAATATAAATAAATTTCTTCTAGAATATTTATTAGAATATTTGTCCATATATATATATATATATATATATATATATATATATATATATATATATATATATATATATATATATATGGACAAATATTCCCATATATATATATATATTATATATAATAATATATATATATATATATATATATATATATATATATATATATATATATATATATATATATATATATATATATATATATATATATATATATATATGTATATATTTTTAAGTCCAGTGGACCACTAGAATTCGCATAACTTGGTTAAGGTTGCTATGAAAATTACTGATTCACATAGGCAGTCGACAACAGGTTTTCAGTTTAAATTCAGAAATCGGATCACTGGCCACCCATAAATAATCGTGTTCAAAGATATGAATTATTTATTCCATGAAAAAGTCTCTTCCTGGAACAATATCTCAGTGGCAGACATGTTGATTTACTGCCTCGGGAAAGAAAATTAAGTTAAATTTCCCTTTTTCATGCACGGCAAAATGCTTTATTAGTCCTTGCACTCTGTTATTTCGTGAAGGCCAGCTGTGATATCTCTGGCAGCTAGTGTCTTAACATGGAGACAGATTGGGAAGGTAAAAGGAAACGTTATGCTCGGGTGGGCTTGTGAAACTCCCCTTCCCAACGCCCAACACCAGCCCCCACCACCCAGCCCCCCTTCCCTCCCTACTGAAAAAAATGGAAAACAAGATTTAACAGGGAGATAAATGCCCATGAAAACCATTTACATATTCATAGGTTTCTAGGAACAATTCTTTCATGAGGATTTGCCAGTACTGAAGACAGCGATCCTGAAAGCAGTAAACATAAATTTGTGTATACAATTAGTTGCGAGAAATATTTGTTTTTCCCAAGTATTATCAGAAAATTAGAGAATAAAATTCGATTATACACAAGAATATTTGTAAAGTATTTGATAAATAGTAATAAAGAATGAATGAGCATTATACAGCAAACCACCTACTTAAGGAACGGCCGTATACAGCAAACCACCTACTTAAGGAACGGCCGTAAGAAAAAGGTACGAACTCATAAAACCATCATAATAGAATATACGAGGAATCGCCTACACTCGGGCCACTGCCGTTCGCAGATATCATCGCTTTCAGACCCACATCAAAGTAAGTTATATATTTTGAAGCCATTCCTCAACTTCACCTCATGAGCGATGGTGAGCTGGGATCCATCAAATCATTTGTCCGTATGCGGAACTTGACATTCGCAGGGATAATTTCGAGGTTCGGTAAATGGTAACCCAAGAAGCCAAACAAGGACAGTAAATGAGATAGATCTGGTACGAGCAACAGAACATGCAGAGGCCAGGACAACCCACTCTGTCTTGGACAATGGTCGGCATGCCGTTGGAGGACTGAGAAGCGCTGAGAGATAGGTTGGGGGGGAGGGAGGGGAGGGGAGGGGAGGGGAGGGAGAGGATAGGAGAGGAGGGGAATGCGGGAAGGGCGTGGAGGAGAACTGGAAAGCAGGTGAGGGTACTTCAAGCTGAGAAAAAAAAGGGGGAGGATGGTGAAGGGGGAAGAGGGTAGGCGACAGACGGGAGTACGTGGATTATGCAAGGTCAAAGCAAGGGCACCCCAATGTCATATATATACCCAACACAGTGGTCGGGAACTTAGGTCACTGGCCTTAACCGTCGTGATTATTGAAATTAAGGTACATTTTGCACGGCTCAATATAAAAATGAAAGAACCAGCAGAATTTAAAAATTATTTAGCTAAGGCAATTTCATGAAAAATACACTGAATATTATATATGACCAACGGTAATAATTTACGCTAAGGGAACAAATTGATTCAAAGATAATAGGCACATAAAACTTGAAGGCGATTCAATATTGCAGAATTAGAGTCGGAAGGCTTATGAAAGTATATAAATACAGTGTGACTATTCTACAAACATAATTTTGAATCCAAACAGGGTCAACACCGAGTCCTAGAACTGCACTAAACAAGAGAGAGAGGGAAAAAAGAATACAACAATAAAAAATCACGAGTTCATCCACCATACGCTGTGCGTTC
>NC_089745.1:53576493-53673993 GCF_040412425.1 Macrobrachium rosenbergii
TGTTTTGTCAACCTGAGAGGCACCAGCAAATTGAACACCAACGCAGAGAAAGAGTTTGCATATGCTAATAAAGAATTAAGAAACCTCGATACATACTGCCTTGGCTAAAGAAACGAATGATTCGCATGAACAAATACTTCATGATGCGATAACTTTAGAGGCCAAAGCACTCGCGGGGTTTCCCTGTGTGATTACTCTAAGCCGTCGATTACGAAATCCTAATTGGCCCGGTTCTGGGTCCCAATGAGGAACTTTTTCTGCTGGTGGTTTATATGCTCTGACGCAAAGCCACACATAATTTCCAACAATTTCTAACACTCGTCACCGTTCAACGCCAAATTAGGTTTGTTTTCGAATGACTGCAATAATGTTTAATGATGAACGCATACTCCTTTGGGAAACTGCTTTCATCAATGAAAATAAAACAAATCTAGTTTACCTTCAGATGAACTAAACAGAAATACTGAAGAAGGATTCAAAATTATCAAGTATAAATATAATTATAAATGCAAATATAGACACACACACACACACACATATATATAAATATATATATATATATATTAGAGAGAGAGAGAGAGAGAGAGAGAGAGAGAGAGAGAGAGAGAGAGAGAGAGAGAGAGAGAGGTTTCATACAGTAGCTGGTAGTGCTGGCAGTGATTTACAACTTTTATCTGATGCCTCTGACAGAAGAATTGTTCACAGAGAAGTCTCTTCTTTTTAAATTCATGATTACATCTTTATTTGATTTTATTTTTTTTTACGACAATAAACTTCATAAAAAATAAAATGCCACTCGACAGATGGTCTTCTTTTTTTGATTAACCGAACTCTCTCAAAGGCGTGTTCAAGATACAAATAACTGATATTATTATTATTATTATTATTATTATTATTATTATTATTATTATTATTATTAAATCAGCTGACTCAGAAGGCTAGACCAAAGGGTTGGCTCTTAAAATAAGAAGTATACGTTTAATTTCATTTCATGTAAACATTTATCTACTAAAAGTACACGCATAAATTAATGGGACGTGACTTTGTGTCTCATGAAATGCTAGTAATGAATAAATAGCTTCACGTTAAGCAAACCATTCTATCCAGACATACTCCTTTGAGGAAAATAGTATATTGTTCAAATTACTGCGTGCTGAAATGTTCAAGATATGCTGATTTTTTCCTCGTAAATGCTGAACAAACTGTTTTACAAGAGCTAAGTATATATCTATATATATATATATATATAGTATATATATATATCTATATATATATATATATATATATATATATATATATATATACTATATATATATATATATATATATATATATATATAATTTATTATTAATTATTTATTATTAATTAATATATGCAATATTAATTACTGTTTTGTGCCATCAGTGTATACAAAACTGCTTACTATTTTACATCCTTCAGACTTCCCCAGAAGGATGATGGAGAAACAACCAATCGTGTAAATCGTGTACGGCTTTAAAACTGATTAACCTTTGGATTTAAACTGACCTGTGACAAAACTGCCTCCTTGAAATCTGAGTTCTCAGGAGTTTTAAACGATATCGGTGTTTCATGGCATTGCGTATATTAATTTGTATATCTCAACATTTAGAATAACTGTGAATAAATTTCCAAAGGACTTATCAGACCAATTTTCTATCAAGTAACTTTTGTCTGCTATGATGCGGAAGATACCTGTATGTCCACACGCGGGCTAAACAGGGCAAGTATAAAAAAAAAAAAAAAAAGTAGTTTCAAAGGAATAGGATTTTTCTCTTTGAGCTACAAATCCAAAATACAAAAATGGCGATAATCGCTGAACTGAAATTAACCCTAAGAGTACCTAAACCTCCCAGTATCTAAGATTAACATTTAAATGATCAAACTGTCGGTACCTGAAACTCAACACCACCAATGGCACAACGGAAACAGAAAATGCAACCGACTGCCCAATACCGAAAGAATTTATTATCTAGGCATGCATCCCAGTTGCGTAAGTTTATACTCTTTTACAATTTAACTCTCTCCTTCCCGGAATTGCCGTAACGAGTGAATAGCTTTAACCAATAGCAAGCCGAAATCCACTCAGAGTTTTATAATTTTGAGAGAGAGAGAGAGAGAGAGAGAGAGAGAGAGAGAGAGAGAGAGAGAGAGAGAGAGAGAGAGAGAAAGCTATTATTTCAATGAACCTAGGCATGTTTTATTCAGCGCAAGGTTAAACCGTGGCCAACTAACCTACAGATAATCGCATCTAAAACTGTATGTTTAATGTTACTAGACATATTTCTATTACAGAGCATGAATATGATAGCCTACTCTAATTAACTGCCGATGTTTCCAAAAAAGTAACCCTTTCATTTTTCGAATTTCACTCAGAATTTCAAAAAGAAGCACACACAAACATTTGATATATGAGCAGAGACGCAAACCTGTCGTCTTTACTAATGACAATACATAAATAAATATTACTTTAATAATGATGATGATGATGTCAATGATATACAAATATCGATTTCTCATAATTTAAATAAAAAACTAATTAATTCACATCTTTCAGCTACATAATAAGTCTGATAAACCAGGGGAACAGTAATTGCAATTACGGAATTCTAAACATTTACAAACAAAACGCAGCATATCCCGAGCCCCTAAGTATTATTAACGTCTAAACCCTCCTTAACGCATACAAATTTTTAAAGACCAGCTTTACTAAAGAATTATTTAAATCAAAAACCTCATTCGACTAATCTCCAAACATGCCCTCCGTACCACTAGCAAGTCCCGAAAGGGTTACGCTAAGAGTTCATCCATCACCGTTCTGGTAGTCTGATGCAGCCAAAGGGAAAATTCATCAAAATCTTACGGAAGGGTTTTGAATCACTCTCTGGTAAGCAACAAAACAGCAGGAAAGGAAAACTAACTTACGTTATCACCAACAAGTACCAGTTACTGCATGGCATGACGTCCATTGTAATAATTTATTTGCTTTTTATTTTCGAGTGTATTTAATAAAGGAAGCTGACCAATGTCTCTATCCTATTTATTAAAGATAAATATATACACTAATAAAAAAAATATCCAAAGTTAAATCATTGTTTTACTCACAATATAAGATACACCACCTCAAATTCAAAAGAAATGTTCACAGATAGCAATTCTACAATAAATTTCACACAATGCACAACTAAACTGAATTCATTGAATTCCGTCTCACATTCCCTGAGAAACTAAGCGACCAGCATCTTGCTTTTACTCTGTTAAGGCTTCTCATCCACTCCTCTTATTCTTTCCTTTCTTTCTTTCTGTCTCTTTAATTTAGTATTTCCTTTGTCTACGAAGCTGTTTAGTATGCGCCTCACACACAAATAAATCACTTTATCTTTTTTTTTTCTCTTTTCTGCCTCCTCACGGATGGCTGCCTCTCATTCCTCGCAATTCTCTCTTTCCCTTATTCGATAGTTCTTCTTCCTCTTTTCCCCGTTTCCATCTATTAAATCAAGCAAAGGGTAGATGAGATACGAAAACAATCAAGAAAGAAAAAGAATTTTGTATATTAACATACAAATATGTTTCTCTCTCTCTCTCTCTCTCTCTCTCTCTCTCTCTCTCTCTCTCTCTCTCACACACACACACACATACACACGTTCGGGTGTCAGTTTCTGAACTAAACTAAAACAACACTACAGTGGCCATAAGAAGAGAGAGAGAGAGAGAGAGAGAGAGAGAGAGAGAGAGAGAGAGAGAGAGAGAGAGAGAGAGAGAGAAGCAGGCATCCAGCGTTAAGAGAAGAAAAGAAGTGAAAATACTTCATCCCAAGCTGCCTTAGAATATGCAAGAAAGCAAAGCGACTTCATTATTCTCACCACAGTACTTGCGCAAGCAATAGAATCTTAATAGCCTTTAATCTGAATAGCAAACTCGACCTTTAGAGAATCCTGAGCTTCTCTGGAATAAGAGGCTTAGGCAATAAAATATCTTTACAGTCTCGATAAAAGTCATGTCTTAATTTCAGTTTCCTATACGAGTACATACACTGTTGTTGTGTTGCTCGAGGGAGAAATGTGCAAAAATAACCAGAAATATTGATGAAAAGGAAAGAAAATTCAATTCGGGAAATTCGTATAAGCCTAGGCAACCCTTGATTGTTTGTTATTCATATTTGCTCCTTCCCCGACCTTGCACCTACTACGAGAAAGATCATGTTTCTTTTGGGTAAAGTTTAAACATTACAATTTTCACTACCTGAACTTGGTAACCTTTAGGAAATCATTTTTTTTCTTATTACCTGGCCTAAACTTCCAGTCTAAAAAAAGGAGACATACATACCGATACATGTAATATCTGTTTTCTGATATTACATCAATTAGCCAATCTGAACTGATGCCCTAAATACCAATTACTTCCTATAAGGTTAGTCCATACACACAAAAATCCAACAAGAACCTTCTACCCACTGGAACAAGTTAAAGTTAAGTATACTTTAGTTTAACCAGACCACTGATTAACAGCTCTCCTAGGGCTGGCCTGAAGGATTAGACTTATTTTACGTGGCTAAGAACCAACTGGTTACCTAGCAACGGGACCTACAGCTTATTGTGGAATCCGAACCACATTATACCGAGAAATGAATTTCTATCACCAGAAATAAATTCCTCTAATTCTTCATTGGCCGGCCGGAGACTCGACCTCGGGTCTAGCAGAGTGCTAGCCGAGAACTCTACTGACTCGTCCAACGAGGAACTACCCACTACCAATTTCAAGATCTTATCAACAGATTCGAAAGGGTTTATTTATATAATTAGAAAGTCACTCCCACTAAAATCGAATTCATCCAACCTTTAAGCGTAGCGCGAGTACTGACATTTAACTCAGTGGGATTTGTTGAAAACTTCAAGAAATAAGTCTGAGGCCGACAAAGACCCGAACCGCGGACACGTAGAGTCGGGTGCAATAGAAGGTGCAGTAACAGCCCGGTCGTGTGTACTTCCAGTTGATTAAAAACGTGTTGCTATTCACGCCGTTACCCTATGCAGCACAGACGCGACGTATGGCAAGAGTTAACTACAATGATGTGTTAATCAGAGAGTTGTAACTGGAGAGTTTATATTAACGGCCATTCACACAATCACGATTTACTGACCATACTAAACACGTAGTGAAATCCTTTTTATACGGGTGATATTGTGAGCGTGATACTGATGTTATGAGAAGATACAAAACTACAGTAATTCACAACTGCGTTATCATTACATAAATGCGGGATTTTACAACAACAGTCATAAAGTAACCAGAAATATTTCCAAACTACATTTACGTAATTATAGCATACGTTTTATCAATCGTCATCTAAATTACTTGTCATCACGTCTGACTGATTTGTGGCCATCCAAATTAATTGCCATAACACAAAGAAACGGTTATCTCCCTCGTGAGAAAATTGAAGAGGGTCTTGTGTTTGATAGTAAAATATTGAGTTACTGGCAAGTTATACTGTAAAGGATAAAATAGCAAACGGTAAATATGTGAATTTCGATCTATTACGCTTTACCGCAAATAACTTAAAATCCATTATGTTGCAATACACAACTAAAATCTCTTCTCTCGATTGGGTATCTCTGCAATAATGATGATTAATTACTTGAAAACTTCTTAATCAATCGAATATTAAGTGCCATGCTGAGAAATTACTTTGCACTAAAGAAGAGGATTTTGAATTTAAGTAATTAAAAACTTTACAAAATCAAACAAGAAATTATGATTTGAAACTGGATTTCAATCCTATTTTAAGCTGCTATGCCTTCGCATAAACCTTGTTTATTTCATCCTGATAGCATTCTCCCTTTAGCCTGATAAATGACAATAATCTGAGCGTAAAACTCGAATACTCTGAACCGTACTTGTACTTGTTCGATATTGCAGAGGTTCTTAATTAACTTCAGCCATAAAATCTGTCTCCAACAAGCCGGTATATATTTTACTTAAAGTGTTGCTACATAATAGTGGACTACTGTACCTTTAACGAGGCCTAACAATTTTTCATCAAAATCTTTATAAATATTTTCCTATATAAAAATGATAAACAGTGAAGTAAGGTGTTCTTTTAGTCTTATATTCACAATTCAGTTATGCTACGAGGAAACATTCTTTAATATCTAGTAACTTTTATTTTATTATAAAATAAACCTTTAAAAAAATAAGGACATGAAGGCAGCAACCTTTACTAAAATAATGGCGTGCCCTTTCACTTATCTATTTAGAAATTCTTCACCAGAAACTTGACGTGAGGGACTACCACGTCAAGAGCAATGCTCAAAGGGAATATAATTTCAGTAACTTTATTTGCCACCGGTGTTTTAAGAACTGTATTATTAAGCTGACAAAAATTGCCAACATTCGCTGAAATATGTACGAGTGGTTTGATTGAAATCTCAAAAATTGCACAAATAAAACCGAACAAGTCTCAATTTCCACCTCTTAAAACACATCAACCTCTTTAAATAAAAGACAAATAAACGCAAACCAAATCTGCATGTATTTATACACACACATATATACAGTATATATACATATATATAAACGTATAAATAAATAATATATATATATATATTATATATATATGTTTATATTAATTTAACACGCAATTACATAACACGTGAAAAGATCAACGATGAAATTCTATATATATATATATATATATATATATATATATATATATATATATATATATATATATATATATATATATATATATATAGAAAGAGAGAGAGAGAGAGAGAGAGAGAGAGAGAGAGAGAGAGAGAGAGAGAGAGAGAGAGAGAGAGAGAGAGAAGCTTAGAAACAACTGCGACCTTTATAAAAACAACAAACACACATTCACATATGCAGTGGGTAAGGGGGAAAATGAGCAAGGTCAGTAACCACTGTCACTTACATAAGACTGAGGGATGATTTACTTTTTCCACACACACACACATACACATATATGCTCAGGTATGTATTCGCATGCATATTTAAGTATCAAATATCAAACCGCCCGCTACGGCCTGCACCACCAATCTTTGGAGGTAGTTCAAGTTCTAATGCAATTTACATCTAAATTACAGACCAGCGTTACAAAAGGTCTACTTGAATATCAACTAGGATCTGGCATTCTTACATGAAATCCAATACAGATTCCGCTAATTTTACATCTGTAAATCGATGTACGACTAACTCGGCTAACATGAATTCTGCCACAAACCACGAATGGTTGGTGCATTAGACCTCCCAAGATACTGGCGATATTTTCTGGACGAAAATGCAGAAAAATAGTGAATAATTATATACTTAAACACCTAAACATAAATAGTAGGCATTAGAAGTAAAGGAATATAGCTTAAATTCGGCTCAGAGGATAACAGTTAAGATCATCTCAAAGGATAACCTAATCTAGAATGCTGAAACTGAGGTTATCATTAACGTTGTCGGTCCTTTAATCTTGAAAACAATCAAACAAGCGCCTGCCTGCCACTTCAACTAATTAAGAAACGCCTGTGTATGCCAATCACTCTCGGAGGGCAGCAAATCTAAAATATAAGCTTTCGAGGTTAACATATTCACCGAACATTAATCTCTGACCAAGGTGTGGACATACATTAGAAAAATCTACCTGGAAAATCTTCTCTGAGCAAACACGTATTCGTAAAGAGGTCTTGAGAAAATAACAAGGGGAATAAACCAGGTTTTAGTTTACGAGAGATACAGCTACCCGAAGGAGATAATAACAGCCACAGCGAAACTGGTTCTGGGAGCAATGTGTGGGCATTGCGATCCAGAGGCATTCCCGCCCTGTCCTGAGATGTTCCCCTTGCCCTCCCTCCGCCTTCATCTCCCTCTCCTGCAGAGGAATGACCTTTCCTAAGAACATTCCTCTCCGTGGAAGGCTTATGAGGCCCAGCCCCCCTTGCAAATCCAGTCGCTGCAGGATACTGCCAATGAGATTATGGGCATGGTCCTCCAAGCCAGAAAAAGGTTAAAGATTTTTAAACAGCCTGATGGTCAGGCTTGCTTTATAGGAGAAACCGTTGGTCATAAAATATGCCTATAAAGCCTGAAAATTGAGGCAAAAATTTCTGGCTCCTCCATTCTTCAAATTCTAACTTGTACAATAAGTCTTTCGCTTGTTTCCAGTCCAAGACTTTCATTGTTTAGAACTTGAAACCCAACGTTAAGGATGGGGAGGTTTCTAATCCTGAATATGGTTTCTGTTTTCCCTCAAATTTGGGAAAACCCTACTATACAAGACTACAGACGAATATTAAGAGAAAAAATTCATCATAAACTGTCTCTGAGGTAGCTGTGTCTTTTAGAAAAAGCAAGAATCGTCTACAGACAATTACGAATCTAAACAATATCTTCTTATGTAATAATAACCAGTGCGATGACAAAATTAATAGTTAATCGAAATTACTCGTTTGGTGGTTTGCTTATTACATTTCAAAATATCGAGACTTAACTTCAGAGTGCGAAAATTTACAACCATTACGAAAAGGAAAATAATTAAGATATACCTGGAGCAGCAAACCCTACCATAGCTTTCAGACAGAATAAAGACTACCATAGCTTTCAGACAGAATAAAGACTACCATAGCTTTCAGACAGAATAAAGACAAGTTCAAATTGAAGGGACGCGATTCCATCGTCGTGCAATTTTACCCCAAGAAATTCTGCATCCTCTCTGATTGACACTTGTCGCAGATCACGGCATCAGCCGTCAATAACAGTTGTTCGTTATGTACCTATTTCTTCGGTACCTGCAATTCTGAAGTTCGAACTTTCTCAGCGATTCTAACAAGTGGTTTCTTAGGGAAGCCCTATTTCCACGGTGCTAATTTTGTAATGGTACGAATTATTAATTAATAGGCTTTACCTAACAAAAAAGCAGTACACTTTGAAAAGGCTTACCATAGCAACCGCCAATCGTACCAAAGACTATTAACGATTGATATAACATCACTCCGCCGAATATCCAGTAAATCCCATTGCGCTCACTGTCATTGTAATGTGTTAATTTTAGAAATGACAACCTACAATTCAAATTTTATTCATATCCATCAAGCCCTGAGGGCTTCTGATTTTCGATAAACCAATGCCTTCGTCAAGGCTATTAACCTTAATATGATACCTCAAGGGACAAGTAACGTTATCAACAAAATAAAAAAGGAAAATAAAGAACACACTGGTGGGAGAGAATTAAGATGTGCTCAAAAGTCGGGATGTTGGAGGAGATTTCTGAAACGTTTCTCCTTTGAGGAAGTTTGAGTTTATGGTGTAAAAGTCACAAGCGAAACATAAAAATTGCTGGAAATGAGTCTGCAGTATATGGGTATGGAAAATTGAAATACCAAAAGCTGAATGAATATCAACGAAAAGTCGTGAGGAATTAGCAAAGGTGAAAAGGTGTCAGTAACTTGCAGAAGTGGTTATTCTAAGAGAAAAGAAAGATATTTTCAGACCTAGTACGTAAAATAAATTCTGGACTGAAGAAAGGGACTTTAACCACTAAGCAGCCAAAGAATGCACAATGGAATAGAGATAAGTGGCATCATAAATCTGGTATTAGATTTCCTGCCGATCACTCACCCATGGAATGTACTTGCAATCGAACTAGTGAGGATCTGAAACTGGATACGGAACTTTGATTCAAAATCTGGACGATAAGTAAGGCAGTGATCGGTCTTTACATTTCTATTACTTTTTTTTTGCATGAACAGCATTTCCTGTTCTAAATTTATTCAATTAAAAAGAACACTTACGCCTATTGTTTCTGTGATGGCACCTAGATACCTGGCTCTGTTTACCTGTTGTAAAAGATCAGAGTTTGCAAGTTTAGAAACGAATAGAATTTCTTCTGAAAAGAACTAAAATATTTGGATAACACACACACAAACATACCGCAACAGAACACAAAATTAGCTTTTACACAAAAATATTTAATATCTGAAAAAAATAAGTATTAAAAAGAGGTACACAAGAAAGTTTACAAGTTAGGGATCAGCAACAATAGCCCATGATTTTCTTCATGAGATATTTCATATATCCCTGATTTACGATGGACAGTTCCAGCCAAGTTCTCAGTCATTAAAGAACCCGCCGATGAATGATATATAGTAGTAATGGAAGTTTTACGATATTAACTGCTCAGGAACAAAAAAGGTAACGACAACCATGCTGTTTGCTTGCTTGCTTGCTTGTTTCTCAGTCTGAAGCAGTTTTATATGGTTAAATTAATTCTTAGAATGGAGAGAGAGAGAGAGAGAGAGAGAGAGAGAGAGAGAGAGAGAGAGAGAGAGAGAGAGAGAAATTTGTTGTTTCGATACAAAAGCAACAAAAATCCGCGCCTAATGAATGTAATGAGGTAGTAATGCATTCTCGTAATTAAAAACAACGATATAAGGGAACCAACCCACAAAATATTACGTAAACTAAAATTTTATTTAAAATTAGTAACAATAAGATGCATGGGGACGGTGAGTAAAACTACACGCATAAAAATCAAACAAATGGAGAATTCTACTGTCTACGTAAGTATCTGTGTATTAATAAAAGATGCATCGTTCAGCAGCAAAAGTAAATATAATTACTAATATCCAATTCATTGCTCTTGGAAACGTGCTTAAGGCAACTTACGATATTCAAATCTGATGAAGCAATTCTCACAACCCCACAATTATATTTTCTTTATGATGCTTACTCAAGAGGAAATTCAACTTTCGTTTCGGTAGGATTTCGTATTTTTACCCTTTTGCATAATAATAATAATAATAATAATAATAATAATAATAATAATAATAATAATAATAATAATAATAATAATAATAATAATAATAATAATAGTAATTAAACTTTCTGAATAAATGGATATCTGACCGAAGTATGTAGATGTAAGCTCGAGGTACAATGACAGAATATTTAAAAGCAAACAATCTGGTGGTGAGGAATTTATATACATACACACACACACACACACACACACACACACACACACACACATATATATATATATATATATATATATATATATATATATATATATATATATATATTAAAATTAATACAAGAACCGTCGGAGTGGAAAACCCAGTTTGATCTGTTATTCTGACCGATGAAAACTAGCAAATACTTGGACTGTTCACAGAAGGAATCTAAAACCTAACCTCTCGAAAGATCCCAGAAACCAGAGAAAGCAAGACTACCTAGAGAATTTCAACGCTGGCAACAGATGTAAAAAAAAAAAAAAAAAAAAAAAGTCATCAAAGCGAGCAAACGAGGGATTGTACATTTCAGCATACAAATACGACAATACCCAGCATAAAATTTATGCCTGAGCTCTACTGAAAGCGACAGCGAAGATGCTTGCAGAAGAAAGAAAGAGGCAAGGAAAAAAGCAACACAGATAAGAGAGTAATATCCATAAAATGTCGGAAAAGACAAGCCTACGGTATTTTGTAACATGGGCGAAAAAATCCCTAATGGTACCTAACCACAAACAGATTTATATTTATCAATCTACACTAAGTGAATTTACCAAGAAATAAGTTAAACTGCAATTACAGCAAGAATAGAAAAAGTTAATGGGAAAACTTGAGAGTGAAATTCGAAAATAAGACATAACACGAAATTGGAGGTAAACACATCAATAAATGACTCTTCCACAAATGATGCGGAGGATAAGGAAGAAACCATAAAGGAATGTCGCCAGAGACCCAAATGTTGCAACATCAGAAATTAACATGGGCTGATTCTAGTACCAAAAGTACGTTTACCAAACGAAGAAGAGCAAAGCTGTAATGAATACGCTGGAGTTGGTTAGATGCGTGAGTGATCTGAAGTGAAATAAAAAAAAATTCTAAAAATCACAAACACAGAATAAGGTCTATGGTGTGGGCCTGGGCATGTAACCTCACTCCTAAAGACGTCCTGAGATATTGCTGGGTTGCATCCTTCTAGCACCAATCCTCCATATGGGAAAGAGGAGTATGTTAAGAAGAGTGTATGCATGTGTGTGTATATTATATACATACATATAATATATATACATATATATGTGTATATATATCTTTATACACATATATGTATATAAATACATAATTGTGTATGTGTATATATATATATATATATATATATATATATATATATATATATATATATATACTGTATGTATATATATATATATATATATATATATATATATATATATATATATATATATATATATATATATATATATATATATAATGAACTTCACGTGCGTCGATATCCACATTATTTCTCTTTTATTTACAACAGGGATATATAAATCCTGGTGACCTAACCATGCCAACTAAGGAACATCTTTCCTTTGTCTTTTGCACAGTGACGTAGAATGATTCTTGTCCTTCAAAAGCCAAAAACAGAGGTCAGGACAACGTGCGTGTGACCCTGGGTAGACGTCCTCGTCAACAAATGGCCCGGCCACGGCATTTCCTGGGGCATCATGGGGGTGTCAGACAAAGAGGAGTCGGGGTGGGAAAGAATCAAGGATGATAAAAAAAAAAAAAAACAGCGAAGGACGGAATTCCCATACGCTATCCAGGTCAGGTCAAATCATTGCACCACCCTGTTGCAAAATGTGAGATGATTAAGTGTTGGTTACGTTTCCTCTTCCATACAGCCACTTCTAGGAAGGTTTCTCAAGAGGTTGCGAAACAAAAAATGGGACTGGTATATTTGGTAGGTGCGGTTAGATGACAGAGCCTCGTCAGAATTTCCCGCATAGAGTTCAGTCTCTTTATAATTACAGATTGCCTGTATTTCCTTTCCTCTCTCTTGATACGTTCCTAACCATAATTTAAAGAGATAATCATCCGTGATAAAAAACGCTTAAAACGTCATTTGTATCTTAACATCTACGAGTCAGTAGTCCAGATTCAGTAAACAATACTCAGAAATGTAGTCTTACATCTCCATCGTAATCACCTTATTGGGAAAGACTAAGCAATTAAAAACAGTAATCCTGCTGTTAGGTTCTACACGAACTACAGCAATGAATACCAAGGAAGGCCAAGGTGAAATAACCAAAAACGAACGTATACATGGATGATAAACTCTCGTCATAATACAAGGGATTACAAAATTACGGCTCAAACACTAAAGAATTAAAAATTGGATAATGGGATAATTCATTGCAATCAACTCGCATGAACCCTTCAGTGTTGGTCGAACGACCCTTTGATAAATTCCAGTAAAATAACACGAAATCAATACTCTGCTTATATCCAAGATGTATCATTATCAATCTTACACTTCCCTTTTTCGTCTTTCGGTGATTTTCACGACCGAGTCCAGGATATTCTCAGTAGTAAATAAAATGTGAGTCTTAGGATGGGAGTGGCCGGGCTCACCAATTTCCGTTCTGAAGAAAAATGGAGTGATAATTGGGTGTGTGCCGTAAACAAGCACAAAGTAAACAAAAATAAATATATTTAAAAAAAAAAAACATGCATACATTTTAAACACACGCATACACACACATATATATGTATATATGTGTATATGTTTATAAATACTGTATGCATATATATGTGTGTACATGTATGTATGTATGTATGTATGTATATATATATATATATATATATATATATATATATATATATATATATATATATATATATAATGTAATGAAGAGACAAATGAATTTTATCATAGACAACTTCCTTCTCATCCTAGAGTTTGGGTTGCAACGATTCCCCAGAACTGATCAAAATAAATGAGTCGTCGATGACGTTTTGTTATTAAATGAACTTTTATCAAAATCACTAAACTTGGTAGCTACAGGAATTTAGATACTCTAATTACCTCCAATACATCTTTCTTGATTAAGCGTAACTTTACTCGTTAATTACATGTCTGAGTCACAAATATGAACTCAGGATCTTGCTTAAATCAGAGATCTTGGAAGCCGATGACGAAACATGAATATTCAAGTTCCCCACCTGACTCGGTCTTGCAATGCCACCGAAAAACTAGTGGAAAGCGCACAGGTCCACTTTCTGCCCTCAGGTGTCTAAAATTTGCCGACATTGCTATGGGTGTACGATTGTTTAAAATTAAGACTTTATAATCACAATAAAAGCGGAAAGTCTAAACGCAAAAATACTTGACTGATTCTTCATGAATAGGTCGCCTGAAGGTCAGAGACCTACAGCATGATGACCAATTTTTCCGACAAGGTCAAATACAAATTAGTCAAATCCTCAAGGCATCGTAGTCGGGATCATTAGATATTAATAATTTCTGGTTAATACTTCGCATAATAATCAAAAATATATCTATGCGCGACCAAAAGGATAGCGTTTAAATGTACAAACGTAGGATTCGAAATCTAAAGTCATCCTTTTTAAGGAGGAAACGATGACAGCCGGGAAAAAATGAGCAAACAAAAGCACATACAATATAAGAGAAGTAAACAGTGCGCCGAGGTTTCTTCGGCGCAATCGAGTTTTCTAAACACCATATAATCAAGGCCACCGAAACAGATCTATCTTTCCGTGGTCTCGGTATAATGTTGTATGAACCGCGGCCCATGAAACTTTAACCATGGCCCGGTGGTGGCCTGTCATATATCGTAGCCAGAAGCACGATTATGGCTCACTTTAACCTTAACTAAAATAAAAACTCCTGAGGCTAGAGGGCTGCAATTTGGTATGTTTGATGACTGGAGGGTGGATGATCTTGCAGCCCTCTAGCCTCAGTAGTTTTTAAGATCTGAGGGCGGACACAAAAAAGTGCGGACAGAAAAAAGTGCGAAAAGAAAAAAGTGCGGACGGACAGACAAAGCCTCCACGAGGGAGCAGGATGAAGACATCAATGATGCAACTGTTTTCCAAAGTCGCAGCATTTACCGGTAGCTATTACTTAAGCGTTACACAGAAGTATATTAGTAAAAGATGGTATATACCCTTTTATGAAGTGCTAAAAAAAAGTTAATTTTCAATGGTCATAGGATTTGCATATTAATGCTTTTACATATATTAACGCTCATGTACTCACATTTATGCCGTTTATTTCTGTTATTTCTTTTAAAGTCCTGAACATTAAGACCTATAAATATTTCTTAATCCTCTCTATGCAAATTTATTGCGTTTTTTCTACTGTGTAAATGGTTGGAAATTCATTAAAAATTCGTTTTTAACCACGCCAAATAACAATTTATACTTCTACTACTTTCAGTATCAAATATACACGTTTAACTAAGCGGAAAACCCTGATATGACACCTCCTGAGTCCTCTCTGGGTACGTTTTATTTCTACCTTGATAAAAAACAAATATTTTACCGAACACCCAGTCATATCATTCCTACACCAATGCAGGGTTAGAAGATTAAATGAAAAAGATGAAAAACACAAGAAAAATATCTATCCCATCATTCATCATATGACTTTAATAATTTCTTTCTAATGCCTTTACCAACGTGATAAGCCAGCTACAGTAAATCTCATTATCATATTTAACAAGGAAATCCCGCAAAAAGGATGGATTCTATTTGCAAATCCTACTTGGATCGTCAGAAAAATCTTAACTTGCCAATTCCAAATAGTGAAAGATCATCACCAACCCCAGCACCCCACTCTATCTCTTTAAGCCTCCACTGCTACCTCCCAGCAAGTTCTTTGCGTTCTCTGCAAGACTTCAAAGATGAAAAGCTGAGTCACTGGGGATTTTCTGAATCGAAATAGCCCCTAACACCATACAGAGGTGGCTGGCATCTTCATTGGGCTGTCTTTCCTGGATGAATGCCATGAAAGTACTTTGGTGTACCCTACGTACTCCTCATGGGTAACTTTATATAATAGGGCAGCAGGTCAAGCTAAAAACGTATTCAGAAAGCTGTTAGAGATTTTAACATATTTCAGCGGAGTATTACTGGTATTGAATGAAGAAACCTGAAGCTTTTTCATTTCAAGTAGACCTCCAAGTCCCTAATATTATTCTCTAAGAAAAGGATGAAAGGAATAAATTGCAGGAAAACACGCACATACACATACACACGCACGCAGCGAGGTATAATCGTATGTGCAACTATGAATACTAAAGGGCTCTTCCCAGAAGCATTATCCCACAAAAGCTCATATCATAAACGCTAGTTAAGAGTGAAGGTGTAATCGAATGTCAAGCGCCCTCTTACGTAAGTCTTACTTGATAAATTTACCGACCTGCCTAGTTCACAAAGCTAATAGAGTCCTTTCCCTATTTCTACTGCTGTTTACACAGCTCTTTTCCCCAATCTGCATCTTTTATTCAATTATTTTACCAACACTTTTGTCCAGTCTCACTCAATCTACCGTGATTCTTGTAAAATTCACTCACAGGCAAAATTCTAATACCGCAATAAACAACCCTTTCAACACCACAGAAGTAAAGAAAGACAAGTCTTAGGAGGAACATAATACAGGTCATGGTAAGCGTGCTACTTACAAAGTGGGCCTCCTGCAATTAGCCATCCTAATTTTCTGAGCAATTTCTCCTGTCTGGGGCGGAAAACGAAGTCTACCTCCGATAGCTGTGTGGGTTGTTTTCTTGCTTTTCTTGCCGATAAAGATGAGGGAAAAAGAGTCCTGCTTTTTAATAATACTCTTGCTTTAAATACTTCTTTCATGAGAGGTGACCATTTCAGGAGCTTTTTAAGCAGTCCAGCGCTAATTAAAAATGACAGACTGTGGGCCCTGGCTGCTAAGCTTTTAATTGACACACTTAATAAACACATTAATCGAAAGTTCTTCTGGAAACCTTAGAGCATTCGGCACGCGGGATTTTTTTATCATTCCTTCCCTTCAAATACAAATGTTGAACATTTTTATTCTTCTATGATCCAAGAATATACCCTGCCTGAAACATCTAAACATTATTATTATTATTATTATTATTATTATTATTATTATTATTATTATTATTATTATTATTATTATTATTATTATTATTATTATTATTATTATTATTATTAGCCAAGGTGCAACCCTAGCTGTGTAGGCAAAATACTACAAGCGCCAGCAGGGACGGAATCCCAGTATGTAATAGCAATACAGACGTAAAGACTTCTATCTAAGAAAAAAAAATTGGACGTTATAAACCAAGAAAATAGATTCAAAAGAATCTACTCAACAAGAACGCACATGTCTAGAAGACCGTTCCATAATTTGGGCACTACTGATATACAACAAAACTGTGAGATACTGGACCTCAGAAGAGAAAAGGCAAGACTATTAGAATTGACAGCATATTTAGTACAATGTGGTGCATGGGGAAGTCTCTGAAGATCTAAACACAAAGGATTGAAATTATGAAAAATCTCATAAAACACAAAATAAGCTAATTAACTGACGGTGCCAGAGATCTGGTATGACTGGAGTAAGGAATGTAATAGAACTCAACTTAAGATACGAGCCGGCTGCTGAAGATCAAACAAGGTAACAACTTTCAAAACATGGCAATATAAAAGAAAAATACATTTTCTCAGGAAAACCAAGTCTCCGAAACTCTTCAAAGACCTTCTTATTATTCAATTTTTATTTCTATGCGGTTGAATAAGAGACAGACATAGTACATTTCTCAAAAAGACTTTGTAACTAAGAATGACACCAAGAATGCGAAATGGGATGTATGTGGATAAACACTGTCAATAAAAACACCTGGGTTGGGGGGCCATATGGTCCTTGACAAAGTAAAATAATACCAATAACAAGTAAACAATGAAATGAAACTTACGCCAGCTTGTTCTTAAAAAAATTTTGAACTTCGAAGTTCGAGCGATTCAATTACAGGAAGATCACTCCGCAATTTGGTCACAGCAGGAATAAAACTTCTAGAGAACTGTGGTACTGACCTTCACGTAAGAAAAAAGAAGACTTTTCAAATAAATTGAACATCTAGTAATATGTGGTGGATGAAAGTCTGGGAAGAACTGAATGCAAAGGATGATGAGAATTGTGAAAGATCGCACACAGCATGCTCTGGAAGCTAATTGTGCGACAGTGCAGAAGATTAATATCATGATCAGGGAAAAGAAATTTAACAGAAATAAAGTTTTTGTCCAACAATTTAAGAAGAAAGTCAGCTACTTAAGAGCACACAAGGGAACAATTTTCAAAACACTGAAGAATAAAATAATCAAAATATTTCTTGTGGACAGACAGGTCTCCAAAAATCTTGGAAAATATTTTCGGTCGACCAGTCTTTTATGAAGGAGTAAAAGAGGTAGACCATTTATTTTTCTTAAAAGTCAATTAGCCATCTATAATGAACCTAGAATTGTAAATGAGTTGCATGTGATTAAGGAAACAATGTTAATGAAAACATCTGCTAACAATCTTGGTTTAATTTGCAACAATCATGAATTTTAGCACAAAACATACGATCGACGCAGAGTAGTAGCATTTGCATAAGAAGCTAGCTTGTTTACCAGAATAATGCGCATATCATTTGCACAGGTGTACATGGAATTGGGCCAAGGCCATTACCCTAAGTAACACAAGAGATTGCATTTCTTTAGCCCTCACAATACCAATCAACATTTCCTCTTCGTAATCTTGCGGTTAAAAATGCAAAAACAAGACGCTCCCACAATTTCCATCAGTTTTGTATCTCCATTTCTGCTTCCAGTGTTTATTTAGATATGACTCTGACCACATCATCTTCCTAGGCATAAACGAGAATCTATAAGATGATAAAACCTATTGGTATCGACAACCTTGCCCAGTACAATCTCTATAAGTAACCTCCAAAATGTTTAAACAATGAACATATTCCCTTCAAATATGGGATGAGATGAGATCCTGTGTCGTGAATAGACGTAAACGTTAGTAGCTGTGCAAAATGTTAAGATTAAAACTAATATAACTTAATAAAGTATAAACAGGGAAAATGCCTTTATTCCCAATATGGGAAAATTTGTTCCACGGTAGACCAGGACTGGCTTATGCACGAATTACTTTGAGAGAGAGAGAGAGAGAGAGAGAGAGAGAGAGAGAGAGAGAGAGAGATAACGGAAAGGCGATAATAAGGGGAAACCAGACATCTAGCAGGGATTTTGTTCCTTGAATACCGGTTCCTATTATCCTTCCAGTTTTTGTTTTATGTTAATTTTCAACTTCATTATTCATCACTTAGTAGGAGAGGACCACAGAGGTCGCTGACCAGAGATTTCGAGGGTGTGCCACGTGAGGTTTGTTTGTTTGCTTGTTCGGTCTAGTTGTATTTTCTTTTCTTTTTTTTTTCTTTGGGACATTCCAGTGCCATATCGCCGATTTTGACCGGTTTGTAATTTTAAATTGTCCATCAGATAATCATTTTATTACCGAACCCGGATATTTTATTTTTGCTTTGCAACCTTAATTGTGTAATATGTATGCGCGTAAAAGCAAAACAAGACAAAAAAAAAAACAAATCTTTAGAAATATCAAACTCCCCAAGACATTTCCTAAGACTATTCAGTTAATAATATGTGACACGGATCGATGAAGGACTTAATGATACAGCTGCTGTCAGGCTATAATAATTACGGCTTTCAAAGCCATCAAAAACCCGTCATTTTCCTTTACCTTTACAAACAAGCAGCACGGAGCAAATCCACTACGTTCCCAAAAGAGGTTCGTTTAACAAGGCGTATAACCCAACATTCTATCTCATTGTCTCATCGTCTGCTACTGTGACTAAGAATGGGGGGCGGACTCCGAAGTCATCTCTCGGTTACGGGTCACTAGTCAATGACTTTGATATTCATTTCTTCGTTTCATCATTCTTTTCTACACAACTCTTGAACATTACGTGCTAAATGTCGAAGTGAACATCACTCATTACGAACTATACAATTTAACGACACTTACCTCAAGTAATCATGCTTACATATTTATATATATATATATATATATATATATATATATATATATATATATATATATATATATATATATATATATATATATTAAACCACAAATGTATACATACTTACACACAATATCTCCACATACACAAAATTATATATCACACACAGCATTATATTATTAATTCTATATTACGGGTAAAGTTAATTTTTTTAATGTTCATCTGATCCGAAGTCAATAGTTAAGAGGAAAAAACTGCCAGTTCTTTTTTCTTTCTCTTCTATAATTAACGGCTCAGATAATGATGTGCAGATATATATAGTTTTGACCAAATGCATACATAACCCACTTGTAAACAATAAGATCAATATACAAGAATACACCCTGGTAAAAATTATATACACACATTCATACACACATATGTACATATATTAAGTTTATTTGTGTATGTTTATACATGTATGTATGCATGCATGTATATTTATAAATCATGTCAACTTCCAAAACAGAAAAGCGAAAAAGAAAAGCAAAATACATTTTAATTCTCTCAGTTTTCAAATTCCTCTCTCTAAATTCCGCCAGTTATGAACATTATTAATAACTAATTCCCATAATAAAATTATTATAAATCCCCAGCAAAATATTACTTATAAATCAACGGAACAAAGAGCCAAGGTCTCGATGCTAAATCACTCTGCACTTGTAATGAATAATGCGGGTAAGCGAGTTGAATTATCTATAATCAATTTCTTACGCAAAGACAGACACTTCCCCATTGGTTCATTCGAAGCGCACTCGAAGTGAACATGTAGCCAACGACGATTTACAACACTGGAGAGTCTAACCTCCGGTCCAAAGCCGGAGATTAACTTTCATAATGATTTCTTACGACAGCAACTAAGGCTGCACTAGAACTACGCGCCTCCGAACAAGCAGCAGCTCTCGAAAGCCGGCTTCGAAGACCACCCACGGTAGTAAAACGATGCATTATGAAGCAGACATAACTGTGATTAATACCTCGCTTACTTTTAATGTCCCTGGCGTATGACTTTTGGTAATGAATATACAAAATACAAAAAAGATAAGATACTCATAGCACATGCATTATTCTTCATGCACTCTTTCATTCATTTCCCTGGTTGCCACGCTCTACAACTCCTAAATTTTGTTTTCCAAAATCTCTGCTCCTCAGCTGATAACAATATACAGTTACCTAACTAACTGGTACCTAATTCACTGCCTGGTCAACATAGGCACACAAGCTTCTTTTTACAAATAATATATATACATATATATAAACACATATATGTGTATATGTAAACATATATATGTGTTGAATAAAATAATAATAATAATAATAATAATAATAATAATAATAATAATAATAATAATAATAATAATAATAATAATAATAATAATAATCGCCAAAGGCCCGCTCGGAAGACCTGCCATGTAAAGGGCCTCTGTGAAATTCTACCACTCGGACTTTCCCGTGTTTTCACCCCACAAATATTCCAAATACGTCTGGGTCTTCCACTTCTTCTGTTGTTATCAGGAACCCAGCTGACAATATTGTCCTAAGCTCCCAGGGATGCTGGGAAGGGCACGTCCAAGCCGTCTCCATCACCCTTTCATCATTATCTTATCTATATATGGAACTTCCATCAATTCCCTTATGGTATCACTTCTCACTATATCCTGCCATCTGATTCCTAATATTCTTCTTAAAACGACAGGAACTCTCAGATTTAGCTTCATTGTTATACCTTTACTTATGTCCGTACAATAATACACATCACACTGGACTAAATATAATCTTACTGTCTTGTACATTTTACAAATATCATTAAGACTAACCACTGTGTGAACTGCCCCTTTTACTCTCACTGAATTTCAACTCAAGAGTATCATAATTTTTGTTTTCCTTAGATTTTACTCAATTCCCACCTCTCTAAATATTTGGACCATTCCATTATTACGTTACCATGAGATATGAAGAATTAATAAGGCAAGCCCACTGCCTCACTAATCTGAATTCAGTCCCACACGCGAGCATTCAGCATCAAATACCAGTCGTTCAAACACGTCCGGAGGAACTCTTTGATGTCCATGACGAATTGCAAGGGCGGAAATTGCATTCTCCAACCACAATCTGCTGTGCAACCGTAGTTTTTTCTTAATTTTATTCCGAGTTATGTGCGAATACATTTATCTCTTTTTCATTCACCTTTATTTACTGTTTACTCTTTTCTCCAGTCTGTTTTCTCTTTTTAATGTATGGATACCATTTTCTTGGGAAGTCTGGCCTTATGGGCTTGTTCCATATGATTGTTTGCCCATTTCGAATAATAATAATAATAATAATAATAATAATAATAATAATAATAATAATAATAATAATAATAATAATGCCAGTTAAGCCTTCTAGCTAAAACAAGTACTAAGTAATTTTGGTAAAAAAGCTGGAGGATGAAATAAACAACCAAAGCAATTACATCATTATTTACAACATTTGCAAAATTCATTTTCAATCAGGTACTTTGTGCGTCAAGTTTAAAACTTCACAATAAAGTTATTTTTCTATACTTGAGGTCTTCATCTACATGATGCACAAAATTAATATGTGTGAGAGAGAGAGAGAGAGAGAGAGAGAGAGAGAGAGAGAGAGAGAGAGAGAGAGAGAGAGAGAGAGAATGCCCAGCTTTACAGGATTTTACATTATACGTAAATTATGAAAATTTCTCTCTCTCTCTCCTCTCGGCTTGAGTCATATGAGCCAGGCAGTCTACTTGTATGAAGCTGGGTATATCCTTTTGCGTCGCAAGTACTTCTCTTCTAATCAGCTCCTTCAGATTTAGGAGGGACTTATCCTACGTGTACGAAGTGTCGTCCTCATATCTGGGGAGACTCGACCAACACCATTCTTCCTGCATTAAAGGCTTTTCGCGTGATAAGAAACCCAATTTTGGACTCTAAATTAGATTCATTTTAACTCCGTCGTAAGGTCTTCCAGCTCTGCTTGTTCTGTAGACATTACCTCGACGATTGCTATCGAGGGCTTTGTGATTATGTGCCAGCTCCATTCTCTTGGCCTTGTAATAAATGTCAATCTTTGACAATATTTTAGGACAGCGCTACTCTAGCAACTGACAACCCACAGCAGCCATACTCTTTGGATCATGTGATTTTTTCGCTATATTGCTTTGCTGTGATTTACGTAATAGCTGGAATGTGCACACACACACATTAATGAAAACTACCTAGCTAAGGGAGATTATTTTTAGAGTTTTTACCAAAAATACTTGTTATTGAGTTCACTTAAGTATTTCACAAAGCTTAAATATTTTTAAGTACAAATCCCTTAATCATTTCCGTTTTAATTCCTTGTATGTTGTGATAAAATTTTTCACTAATCTTTTTTTCTTTGATCATTAAAGTGGTAACGTGAAGATACAGTCAAAATGTAAATGAATGGCCCTGACCATCGGAAAGAAATGGATCCAAGGAGTTTCATATAAGTAAGATTTTTTTTTTTTTTTCAAAATGTATTTCAATAACGACCAAATAATTTTCTTGGCTCTCTCAACGGTAAGTCACAGAAGTAGCAGATGCAGAAAGCCAAGAGTAAAACAATATACAGGAGATTGAAAGTGTACCAATGTGTTTATAACTCATGGACCGAGCTTTTTGACATAAATCCATGAACAAGAAAAAGAGCATTACGTACACAAGCATACGTTAACTTGATTATAATTTCAATAGTTTAAGTGCAGAGGATATGACTAGGCTATCTTAGAAAAATAAAAAAACTGGTGTACAATAAAATACACGATAAATATAACTGAATATTAACCATATCTATGATACACGTAATACCCCTTTCGCTGCGGAATTTATTTTGATTCTCATTCCCACTTGAAAATACTTCCAGTTTCATAAAATGAACGAATGAATGAATGATTTTGAGTTATCTGGCATCGCGACAACTGGGTCATTGATGCCGATGTCAATTAAATGAACAACATAGCTACTATAAAAACAATAAACAGACAAAAAAAAATTACCGAAATATATTTCTGGGAGAAGACCAGCGTCGATAATAAATCTAAAAATGCCACTGGCATCATACACCACATCCTCCCCAAGGATCTTGACAAGGATGAACCTGCCATCCCGACCAAGAACCTCAGAGAGGTAACGGCTTCTAATATCCCCAAGACAGGGGCACTCAACCAGCAAGTGCCTCACAGTCAGGGGGACCAGACAATCCTCGCAAAAAGGTTGACTCTCTCCGCCCATCAAAAAGGTATGTGTTAGGCGAGTATGCCCAATCCCTAAGCGGCAAAGAGCAGTCTCCCATCTTCTAGGCATATCATACTGCCATACTTCCAAGGAAGTATAACATCCGTAATTTCTTTCATTTTATTTTCTCCTATGCTATTCCAATGCTCTTGACATAAATTAGTTCTAAATTTTCTAATGCTTGGGAAGAAATCATTATATAAAAGTGGACACCTCCTTGGAAGTAAATTTACAGCTGCTGCTTTGGCCAATCTATCACCTTCTTCATATCCATGCACACCAGCATGTGCTGGAACCCAACAAAAACTTATCTCTGTTCCTTTGTATAATAATAGGTGCATCCATTGCTGAATTTTTAAAACAAAGGGGTAGTAGAGTTGAAATCGTAAAATTTGTTTCATCAATAATTGCTATTTTTTCAATAGCATTTAAAATCCCAAGCAACTCTGCCATACAAATAGATGTTAAAACAGGAAGTGCACCTTTGGTGCAAAACTTATTACTAAAAACTCCAAATCTAACGCCAGCGCTGGATTTGGAGCCATCTGTGAATACACAAGTTGAATCCTTATGAACCTCACTGTGTTCCATAAATATGGAACGGATCTAAGTGCCATATTTTCAGGATTGAACTTAATTTTACCTTGCAACTAACACCAAGTATAAAAAAAAAAAAAAAAAAAAAAAAAAAAAACTGAAAATTGAAAATTCGTTGTATTCTGAGATCTTTGTTAGTGGCACAAGTAATCCTTTTAGTACACTTTAAATGTGATAGATTCATGTTCTATATTTGCAACATTTCTTGTACTGTGCATTCTGTGTAAATGCTAAACTTCTAAATTAGGACAAAATAATATAGATATCTTTATTAGTAATATTAACTATCCTTTTTCTACACCATCAATCTGATATCTGTCCCGTGCAAATACTACTCTGAAATCTGGCGTATCTATTATGAAGTTATATTTACTCAGATAACTTTCAATGGTGTGTTAGTTAAATAACCCCATATCAGCTGCAAGAAAAGCTTGTACATCCATACAGGTTAAATCTGTCCACTGGAGTTACCCTGATCTGTTTGGCAAAGGCTGCTTCTTAGCTATCATAAAATAAGAAATATTTACTTGATTCTTTTGAAAAACTTTCATATGAGTTAAGTTTTCAAATCTAATTACCTTATATGTCTGTATAAATTATTGTATTATCCACCTATTTGGGATTATCATTTAATTCAACTTCAATCCATGTGTATGGCACAGCAACATCAACCAAGAGTCTGTTGTAGGGGTATCATCATAATCATTAGCATCCTCCTCCTCACTTTCCACCAGATCAGGATATCTATATTGTATTCAGATTCTGAATCAGGAGCAAATAATATTTCCTCGATTTCTCGAGTGATATATATATATATATATATATATATATATATATATATATATATATATATATATATATATATATATATATATATATATATATATATATATACATATATATACACACATATATACATATATAGAGCAGCCCATATGGTGATGTGCAAGTGATAAAGATGGTCCGGATTAAGAATTATGTTTAACGATGTGAAAGCCAGGTTCTTCCTCTCTTCTTTTTCGAGACGAACTTCTCCCTGCAATGCTTGAATTTTTCCAATATAATCACCATCGATCTCCTGCTTCTAAATACTGCCCAGTATGTTCCCTGTTACAGCACTAGCCAATCCAAAAACAGCAACCGGAAGCAACTTCATTCCAAAGGTGGTTTCCAGACATGAGTCCATTTTGACTGATTCCGCTGAGGTGCCACTTTACAAAAGCGCACCAAAAACCGCTGCTAGGCCGAGGCAAGGCAAAAGAAGTTGTAGATCCATTTCGGTGTCTGTAACGACACAATCCACTCTTCAGCTTATATTCACCTCCCTCTCACATTTTTCCTTCTGTGTTTCTCAGAATTTCACAAATTCTCTCTAAAAAATTAAAAAATTTCTACAATATATGCATCACCAAATACATAAAAATGGCAAACAACCCTTGAAACTCGTGTTTCTTTCTGTGTTTCTGAAAAAACAGAAAAAAAAATTGGGTTCTATCGGTGCTGACCCCGAAATGGATCTACAACTTTTTTTGCCTTGCCTCGGCCTAGCAGCAGTTTTTGGTGCGCTTCTGCGTGGAACCTCAGCGGAATCAGTCAAAATGGACTCAGGTCTGGAACCCGCCTTTGGAATCAAGAATTTGCTTCCGAATGCTGTTTTCGGATTGGCTAGCGCTGTAACAGGCAACACGCTGAACAACATTAAGAGGCAGGAAATCGATAAGGATGATAATGGAAAAATTCAAGCACTGCAGGGAGAAGTTCGTCTCGAAAGAGAAGAGAGGAAGAATCTGACGTTGCTGAATACCAACTTAACCAAAAGTGTTCATGATCTGGAAAATGCTCTTTAAGAAAATAGAAAGGAAAAAGAAAAGGGGGAGATGCCGTCGTACACAGGACGGTTTACCAAGCACAAAATGGAACAGCAAGTCTTACAGGACAAGATCCTTTTGCTCAAGAACTAAAAGCAACTGGTGCAGAAGGAGATGGATGTTCAGGAAAATGATGGAAGATGAGATAACGAGGATGGAAGCAGAAAATAGGCGACTGACTTGGAACGCTGCCGCTGCTCAAGAGATAAGTGATATCCTTGACAACAGAGTAATGAGCTTGACTGCTCAGTTGGCAAAGCTCAATTGTCAACTTCGTCAACAAGAGGAAGTAGCAGGTCAGTTGGAGACGGAACTGCGTGAGATGGAGAAGAAAGGACGCAGATGACCAATCGAACTGAGGACTAGAAAGCAAACTCAACCACTGTAAGACCAAGAAGGGCAACCTCCAGTTCAACGTTCTCGAGAACTGCAGGAGCAAGTTGGAAAGCTGTCGAGAGAAGATGGCTACCTCCAATATCAGCTACATGAGAAAGAAATAAAGTTTAGTCAGCAGGATAATTTACTACAGGCGAAAGACAACCGCCTGGTAAAGATGGCGAGGCCGGCCGGCAACATGGAGGAGAAGAACCTTCTTTTTGAGGGTGAGCTGTGAAATCTGCAGGCGAAGAATGAAATGTTGCTCCTCGACTTCAAGAACCTCCAGATAACGAAGGAACACTTGGAAATACTACAGAAAAGACTTGCAGTTCTTACGAACTGGCACGAGGCAGTAGGAGCAGGCCTTAGTCGGACGGAAAGGAAATGAGAGTGAATCTCTGATAATGTAGGGCAGGAAGACTCACTTATGTTTGCCAGAAGAAATATGATGTTATTTACACAAACGAAGCCATTCACTGCTTGTGTTTAGTTTCACATGTAATATTCATTTTGTTTAGTTACTATTTTTCATTGGAAATTCAAAGATAAGGATATTAAAACAACTTCCCTCTGTTCACTGACCAGCAAAAAACTAAGTACACTTGAGGCAAGAAATGCAATAAACAGTACGGACAAACATACAAACCGATGGAGACTAAGAATTTACACACACCTGACAGGTGTCGAATGGGAGAGGCGATCAGATTCATGAGTCAGGTAGTTTGTTTACATATAATAATCCTTCATCAGTGGCTTAGAAATAATCAAAACCAGTCAGGGCCTACACCAAGCCCTACTTTTCCTGCTCTCTCTCTCTCTCTCTCTCTCTCTCTCTCTCTCTCTCTCTCTCTCTCTCTCTCTCTCTCTATATATATATATATATATATATATATATATATATATATATATATATATATATATTATATTATATATATATATGTACATTTACAAAAATACATATATATATATATATAAATATACACACATTTATAAATATATATATCTATATATATAAATATATATACATTTATATATATATATATTATATACATATAAACGTACATATACATGTGTGTATATATATATACACAGTATATATATATATATATATATATATATATATATATATATATAGGTAATATAATGCTCTCTAATTATGTTAATCCTATAAAAAATAGTTTTATATTCCCGCAAATGTACCTTGCCATCATAAAACATGATTATACATCGTGAATCAAACTTTACATATCATGAACATGCAGCTGATGTGGAAGAGTTTTCTGACAAGTAGGCTACTGGAAGCCAGTATTTCTTAAAATATGCAACAGATGTCAGTAATAGACTACCAAATGGCGAGGAGTAAAGTCGCTCTTTCCAGTAAAGTGATACAAATCCTAGCTCAACTATAACCGTCCATCAGAGTGAAACTGAACAGTTTTGAAATTCCCAATGAACAGTGGGCAACTGCTAAAGTAAACACACCCCACCCGCTAACCCACCTCCCCTCGCCTCTCTCTCTCTCTCTCTCTCTCTCTCTCTCTCTCTCTCTCTCTCTCTCTCTCTCACTGAAAACATCTCCGTAACATAAAAACGCAAACACTGCGTTTATTTCATCAAGCATCTACTATTTCAAATACTTGACTGTGGTTTGATGTGCGCATGCAATGCAAAGCTGTGCTGTTATAATAACATGATTTGAGAAAACAAGTATATTCACTAACGTCATTGTCAGTCATAGGGTCTCTTTAAATAACTCAAATCTGTTCTGACTTTTAGCAAGATGTTGCCTACTTGTGGTTCTCTTCACTCAAGGTCATGCTGTGACCGAGAATCTTTTTACTTCGTCACTGTAATGGTTTTCTCTCTAAACAGCTTCAGGTAAAACTGACTAAATATGACTGTACCTAGAAGCTTTGGGTGATCATTCAGCGTGTTTGCATCTTTGATTTGTAAAATATGTCTTTCATCATTTGATACAATTCATAGCTTTAAAATGCCCAGACAAAAATTGCAAGGTCAACCGGTGAGAATATTCTCATAGCTAGAGCTGCAATGAATAACTGAATTTAAATCATCCTCATTAAAACTTGGTCATCAATTAATAATCAATTAATATAATTTTTTAAAAAGTACTTTAGCCATATTTGTACATGATGCCTAAGCTATCTTCCTACATGCGGCAATGGATCCAAGTATCTTCCCCGATCAAACGTACTGTATGACTTCGCGTATTTGCCCCCCCTCTCTCTCTCTCTCTCTGTGTGTGTGTGTGTGTATGGTTGTACACAAATGTTTTACCTTCAACTCCACAAACATACATCACACGTAAAACCAACTTACTGAGGCTTTACTGGCACTTACCCATAACACCCCTTGCTACTTCCGGCAATGACACAGCATACCCGAATTGTGTCGGGTGAGACAAAGACAAGAGGGCTAAGGGCTAATGACCTATAGGGGCTGTAAATGGAGAAGTGGAGTGCAGCCGATGATAGGGAAGAAGAAGAAGAAGAAGAAAGGGAGGAAAGAGGACACGAGGTGATCTTCTCGAGTAGTTGCATATGGATGACGTCAGCACCTTTCCAGAGGGAGGCGTCACTCGAAATACCCCGAGTCCCGTTACGTGCGATGATTTGCAAAGGTGTTGGGGCATTCTCAGTAGGGAGCTACAATGACATGTGCGATTATTAATTTTCTTTATTTGTAACGAAAAGTAAATATCATATGATTTGGTCATATCTGAGCTGTTTCTACGCGGTTACACGCAAAGAGCACTTTCATGACGTCCAGTCATTTGCTTCTGTCGAATTGTAAATATATCATAGCTGGTAGAAAATACGAGCATTGAGATAACCCATAAGACCTAAAAAGGAAATTGATCTAAACTGACACCACCACAGAACAGAGTCCAGTTCAGCCACGCGGTATATTGTACCAGGACTGAAATGCAGCATAAGAAGGGTTTTTAATACGAAATTATCTTTCAAAAGACTTACGGGTGAATCTCCTTTAAGAAGCTCGCCACTGACATGGAGGTACACATTTATTTTGATTAAAATAAAAAGAGCGTTAAAGCTAACATTGCTTAAAGGAAGAAATCAACAAGGTTTCATTTTACCTATGAGAAGACATAAGCGACTGGAAATTATTCCGCACTACTCTTTCCTCAAAGTGTTCCTTATTTCCTTTCCCGTGTGTGTGCGTAGAAATGGAAGGGGACTGGGGGCAGGGAAGTGTTAGAAACCACAAGCAACATCACTAAAACATAAACATTTTTGCAACGGCTGCAGAAACCAAAAATGGGTTTCTTTGTCACTTTTCGAAAATGGCTACAGAGAATCATAAGGAAAGACTTGGAAACTTCTCATAAATTGAAATCTCTAATAAAAGAGTAAACTGATTATTCATTTTAACACCAGCTTCAAATAAGCAGATTAATTTTCACTCGTTTATTATTCATTATTTTTGTGTATCTTATCGATAGTAAACTTTCCAAATGTAACATACCAAAATAACGTGAACTGTTCTCGAGCCAAACAAGGAAGACGCAAGTATGCAAAACTTTCCAAAATCTAGCACTTGAAATGATGAGATTCAAGACTAAAGCAAATAATGACTGAGATCTATCAAGACTCTCATGAAACACACGGCGGGAGTTCACACAATTTTAAATCACGTCCTACAAACTAGTCCTAACGTTAGCTTCCTACCAAAACATGATCGAAATACGAAAAAGATGCAACGATCCCTGTAACACGCTATACCTCAACTTCACACATCTAAAGTACCTGTCATCAGTCAGTGGGAGGTAATCAAATCACGTAAAGAAACGTTTCATAAAGAAGGAACCTTAGAAAACCTTTCCTAGTTGCAGGAATCTTATCTCGAAGCCCGCAAGAATTTCAACATGTCAGACTCTTGATAAATGTATCGTAGTCAGTCAGAGAAAAATGATCATGCGCCAAGTTTGGGAGAAAAATAATCTTTAGTTTATCCCAAGAGACAGACTCTAGGACCTTCCAGGTTCATAAAATAAATTTAAAGAAAAAATTATATAAAGAGGTATATAACTGCCTCTGCTCTCTCTATACATGAAAGCGCTCTTTACATAATGAAACCATCTTTCTCATGGACACAAAGTGTAAAGACTGGAAAATTCTACAAGGTCAATTAATCCAACCTTTAATTACCAAACCTGCCCTCGGTTCCTATCAACGTGTCAAAAGAATCTTAAACATGAACAAAAAACAAAAAAATAATTGTAAACACCACATTCTAACAATGAATGAAAAACATAAATAAATATTGTTTATAAAATGTACTAAAAAGAACTTGCGCTCGAGAAAATATAAATATGAAATGAAACCAGCTTTCATGTTACGATACATACACACTCACGCTCAAAATGTTACGATACATACACACTCACGCTTAAAGCCCCACCGTGGTTGGTGTGCTCTGTAATTTATATACGAGTTGTTGAACTTGTATCACATTTTCGCGAAATAAGAAGACTGTTTTTTACACGTTATTAAACTTGCCCACCGTGGTTGGTGTAAAAGGCTCTGTAATTTATACATACCAGTAAAGTAAAGGCATCCATGCACATGCACGTATATGATTAACATTTTTGTTATTACTGCATGTAAGACTTTGAACATCTAGTGCCCCCAACACCCTGGCCTCTGGGATATGGCCTAAGCAAATCTAAATGTACGCTTCATAAAGATGATTGGTTTAAACTGGCAATTTGTATCCCTGTTGATTCTGTGAAGATTACTACTCGACCACAACTTCATTTCATCATTTTTTTTTTTTGTCTCCCCTTGCAAGGAGATGCGGATTCCATTCACTCGAACCTCCTTCTCCCAAGGATGTTTTTTGCTCGGTTCGGATGAAATTGATCAAGTGGTTCTGCAGAAGTCCAAAATGTGAAATGTTTATGACGACGGTCATACATCCATACAGACCGGCACCCACTGGGCGAACGTGGTTCAGAAAAGCTCACATGAGCTTGCTTGCTTTTTTTTCCCTAACAATGACGACCCTACCAGACTTCGCATTTTCAATCAGTTTTCTGTAAGCCTCCCCACTTTCTTCTGGGACAGATGGGTACAACATAACAAAAAATCAACATTTTTCATGGTAACAAAAAATAATAAAAAGTTAAAATCTAAACAACTTTCAAGTGAGTACTCTTGGACTGAAGAGCAAATTACCAATACCCAAAGGTTAATGCGCAGTTTCCATTTGCTCTTACTTCAGCAGGGACTATGTACGTGGCCGTTTAAGGGAAATGCCGGAGTAAAAAACAGAAAAAAATTAAGGACGAAGGCATCCTTGTTAAGCCAGGGGTTGTCGACCCTGTGTGCAACGACACAACACTACCTGGAACTGATTAAGAGTAGGGCTCTGCTTACGAGTCTCGTAATCTCAAAAATTCATTATCTCGAGATGAATCAGGAACGCAGGTGAAAGTCCTTCTAGGATGTCATAACAGCCAACCGTTGTAGGATTCCCCAACTCGGTTCCTTGCAATAACTTAGATTTCTTACAAGTTGCCGGCGTGAAATCGTCCTCGCAGTCAACGACCTTTTCAGTAGACAAGAACAAGGTACCACCAAATATAATAAGATCCAAAAGCATAATAATGCCCATAGTAATCACAAGAAGAAAAGGAGGAGATTGTACAAAATGGATAAACAACTAAAAATAAAACCGTTTTGCACTCACAACCCACAACTAAAATAAGTGCGTTACCTACCATAGGTAGGTAATGCCTCAAAATGAACCTTCTACTCATATGACCTTCAAAGTACAAACCTACGGTAAAATAGTGAAAGACATACATACACAACATTCGTATACTGACGACATAAACGAAATATTTCAACGTATTTTCTGTTTTTCGTCATCAAACTTGCAATTGCGGTGAATACGCACTGTCTTGAACAAGACATCAGCCAAGATCGAATTCTGTTTTACGGCTGATACTTGATCCAACAACTGCTGCTGTTAGGTGGAATTTGGCATTCTTGAGTGAGTTGTTTAGGCTCAAATGCCCAAATTACAGAGGCACTTGTAGTAAAATATACAATTTGTGTGCATGAGCATGGACATACTGAGAGAGAGAGAGAGAGAGAGAGAGAGAGAGAGAGAGAGAGAGAGAGAGAGAGAGAGAGAGAGAGAGAGAGATTCACGCTGTTTAATTCTGGAAAGTGAATGACAAAATTTTTGGTCCAAACTTAATTTCACGGCCAAAGTTAGACAGAACAATTCTGATTTTCATACCTAAATTACAAAAAATAATATTAATAAATAAAATGCTAAACAAGGCAAAAAAGTGAAAAACATTTATAAAACAATATCATTTCAACTAGGAAATGGATAACAGCACAAATAAAACATCGGCAAGAAGCAAATACTGTAGAAGAAAATGAAGGAAATGCATAATTGAAAAAAACACACATTCTGAATCTTCAGCAGAGGTGCTTCACTAGACTGGAAAATGAAAAGAGACAGACTAGGAAATGTAAGCACCATTACTTGGGGCGAGTACATTGCTACACTGCACAAGGATGTAAGTCTATTTAATGCCTGACCAAGTGGCTTAGCTGAAGCAATCCTCCAGTGACCACGAGAAAGATAATGAGCATGTAAAGTAAACAAAAGTGATTTTGTTAATCAGTATAGCTTACATTCCATTCCCATTCCATTTACTGAACTCTGCATGTGTACGACATTTTGAATGAAATAAAGCATGTGAGTGGTCTAATACACCTTAATTCAAATCACTCCGTTTACTCTTAAATATTAAAAAAAAAAAAAATAGGAAATTATGAGTTGATCGTCTCCAAACAGCAACAACGATACAGTAATCTGTGAAAACTGCTTCAGAATGGAGAATGAAGTACTGTAACTGCGCTAATTGCAGTTCAGAGGGTAGAAAGAAACTGTTCTTGGATTTCAACATAACACAATCACAAAGATACAGATCTGACGTCAAATTCACAGGAAAACTAAACTTACAACAAATTTCTCATTTTTAAATATGTAAAAATAATCATATGAATAGGAAATAAATACACAAAAAAGAGCCGTTGTAAATATCGGCTAATCGCCTAGCCAGTGTATCTCAACACAGTACTTTGGAGCCTTACTGGAAAACTTATCCGGTTATTCATGCGTAAAATGTAGGTCGAGGTGATCCAATTTCTGCATGGGTCTTTCTTAAAATTACCATTCCTCCATTGCTTGGACCTTAACACCAAATTTAATCGGGACAGAGGGAGGGAGGGAGGAGGGAGGAGCATACGAACAGACTAATGCCTACATTCCCTCTCAACCTCGATAGGCAAGAGGATAAAAGAATTAAGCATAGCGATCAAAATTTCAACTCATTTTTTTCAAGTGAGACAGACTAACAGGATGTACTAATGTAATCGCCTAAACGATTCATTCCTAGGAAGAGGGAATTCATAAAAATGGATATAAATATCAGGCCATGTTTATCAAATGTAATTCACAAACATTAAGCTGCAGATGTCGTTTAATAGCTAATTCGCTCGGAAATAACACTAAAGGGGAATTAAAACTGATAAATGGTTCGTCATCTGGCGGAGTCGATCCACAGACAGCAGCGACCTCCGACTTCAAGTGGACGATGAGTACTTGTCACTGAAGTCGGAGATCGTTGCTGTCAGTGGATCGAATCCGCCAGGTGACGACGTTGCTGTCAGTGGATCGAATCCGCCAGGTGACGAACCACTGAATTATAATTCCCCTTCCGTATTATTTCCGAACCAGAGTGAACTGGATGTCTAGCGACATTTATATCTTATTGTTTGTGAACAGAAAAATGTCACAATGATGTGATAAAAAAAAACCATGAAATGTAATATGCCCATCAGTAGAATTTATAACCTAAAAATGATTACGTTACCATGTACTTAGCAGTAATTATTCAGATACAATGCGAGAAAAAACACGCACGAACAAAGGACACGAAAACTCCATTACCACCCATTAAAACACAAGAAACGAAACGCAGTTCTTACACGTTTAAATACTTCAAGTGATGGGCAAAAAAATGTTCATGAAGAAATTGCAATAACATTCACTCACACAATATGTATGATGTCAATATGCAATAAGAGTAAAGTATAACCTCAAGAAAAGTTCCTAATAACGTTGCATTATATAATGTAATGGAAAGACTGATAATGATGAATGCTTTTGTTCATTATACGATTAATTTATATACCTACCTTGTAAACATATATATATACACACATATATATTTTATTTATACATACACACACACACACAAACACACACACCCACACATATACTTTATATATATATGCACAAAGATTTACAGAGCCTTACGCTAATCATGCACTGCATTCCCAATAAATAAACGGAAGAAATGCAAAATATCTTAACCAACCACGGAGGGCAGGACCCAAACACGGCAGATCATCAGAAACTCCAAATACAGGTCAAAGCAAGTTTATGAGACTAAAGGCAATATTGCATGATCATAGATACCAAGCCAATCAGTTGGTAATTGCAGGAATGGTAGTGGAAGACGTTAATACTTAACTTGCAGCGTTCCTTTGCATACGAAACTGCCCGAGGAGAAGCTTGCGAGTTGCATGAAAATTCGATTTATTTCATCTCTTTTCAGCCTTTATCATTATCCTCTAACTGACAAAGATTTTAATCTAAGAGATCTAATCAGTCCATACATATTTCCGTACGTATTAGACCGCTGAAAAGGCATTTTGGAAAACATGCAAAATCTATAATTACAATTATATTTATATAAATAAAACCGTGGATCATTGAACCATTAGATCTAAGGAAAGGGCGCACCAGTGCGCACATATACACAGTTAAAACATACACAGACTTCACATGCTTAGCTCTTTCCTTTAAGTAGGGTAACTCCAGGAGGCTGCAAGCCCAGTCAAGTCCACGGGTACGACCAACAACAACTGACCAAATATCAGGTACAATATTCACTGCTAAAGCCAAATTAACATCTTGCTGTCCAACCTCTTTACCTTCAACCAGCTCAGAATTTCACCTTAAATAATGCAAGATCTTCGGTCGAGCTATTTCCGAGTCCAGATATGTAACCGAGTGTCTCGTTTCACTTCTTTACAAAGCTAAGAACAACAGTGATTTATAAGTTTCAATGGGGTATTCCCATATCGCTCCATCCTCGTCCGCGATTAGAACACGAGGCCCCAATTAGTGCAGCTAATATCTACCAACCACACGACATGAACCATCTCTCTCTCTCTCTCTCTCTCTCTCTCTCTCTCTCTCTCTCTCTCTCTCTCTCTCATATCTTAAGTGGCGTTGTTTATTCGCCTTAACAATTAGGCGCTCATGGCAAAAGAAATGACCTGGAACTGTTCCCTGGAATATACAGCGTACCCTTGTTGACTTAAGAACTGTACAAGTACCAGGTGGCTATTGGACTGTGGTGGGTCATAACCAAGGTAGATAGAGGATATGGGACTAGCAATCTCATCCCAAATAAGTTGAGACTTGCTGGGAACCGGAAGCTTAACACCCCCTGGAGCCCTTCCACCCCGCTCCCAACACACACACACATACACATATATATATATATATATATATATATATATATATATATATATATATATATATATATATATATATATATATATATATATATATACATATATTATATTATATATATATATATAGTGTGAACAAAAAAATTTGCAACCTAAAATAAACAGTCCATGAAAAATGTCCCAAACAGCAGTTCATCACCCATAAGAAGAGAAATCAAAAGTAAAAAAGAACAAGACGTAATACATCTCCCAGAGGAAAGACGTCTAAGAGAAAAGGCGGAGACCAAACCGGACCTGTGCTCAAGGAACACACTCAATTTATGGCTCTTCTCAGGATCGAGAATTGTGATCGCCATCTTGGCATGACCATTCTCATCTCGGATGACCCCTCGAATGACCCTTATAAACTAAGACTGAACATTCTGTGTGTGTGTGTGTGTGTGTGTGTGTGTGTGTGTGTGTGTGTGTGTGTGTGTGTGTGTGTGGCCTCTTCAGAAAATAAGAAATTAAGAAACAAGCGACATGGCAATAGTGGTAAAGTCTATCTGCTTACTTTGGTCAATTGATACTAAGAGAATCACACTGTCTTAATATGTCCTTTCACAATAAATAAAGATCATATCCAATTCATTTCGAGAACCGCCATAATCAGGAATTACTAGAATAGAAATATACATTACGTAATGTGAGAAACACAAAAGAAGAAAGAAAGGAGATTACACTCCACCACAGACAAATACACAAGGGAATTAAATGACGTAAGAATTAAAAGGGGATAATGTTCCACGTTGCTGGACGTGTTTCATGCAAGCTTAAACTTTCTCTAAGAGTTACTGTCGTCTGCAATGCATGTGTATAAACCCAAAATATTCTTGCATACAACTGTATGAATACACTGCGCTTATAGATTAATTTTTTCTTCTCCTGTTTACATTTCATAGTAACTTAAAAAAGAACTGGATAAGGACGTATGCGCGACGAACAGACACATAACTGACTAACACTGACAGGCAAATTACAGACAGAAACCTATTCGGAATACAAATTAAATCTCAAACGAACTTAAGAATCGACTTTTTCTAAGGACCACACAACTGATCTACTATTGACTGAGTTCCTCGTTGGGGGAGTGGGTTCCGTTCTCAGCTAGTACTCTGCTGGCCGCGAGTTCGAATCTCCGACCGGGCAATGAAGAATTAGAGAAATTTATTTTTTTTTCTGGTGATAGAAATTCATTTCTCGCTATATGTGGCTCGGATTCCACAATAAGCTATAGGTCCCGTTGCTAGGTAACCAGTTGGTTCTTAGCCACGTAAAATAAATTTAATCCTTCGGGCCAGCCCTAGGGGAGCTGTTAATCAGCTCAGTGGTCTGGTTAAACTGAGATAACTTACAGTAACTACTATTGACTGGCATTAAGACACATACATGTGCGATCGCGGTCGCTACTTATCATTAAAACAAAAAAGTTTCAAAACCAATTTTTAAACATATAATTAACCAAAAACTTTATGCCATAAGCATTAAACCCGAGAGTTTCTTCAGTGGCATTTGCAGTCCTTAAATTACCTTCTCCATTTATAGAATAGAATAACTTGTAACCTTCGATGAGTCTTCCTTATGAGTGCTTGCGATAACATCTGAAACTGATTAAATCAAAATGGATACATGTAACACATGCACGTCCGTGACAGACCTAAATTAACTTGGTCAAGTTCTTTTATAAAATGCTACAAGGACAATTTCTTTCTCTTTGCTAATCCTCACGTCGGTTTCAACCAAGGAACCCACATTCGATCTCCCGAGCCAGGCAAGGAAAATTACAGTATGGGCGAGTTTCCTAGAAAATGACATACTCCTCAGTTGACCGAAGCAGTGTATTATTTAAACGACTGCCGTGGATCGCTGCTGATTGGAGAGAGAGAGAGAGAGAGAGAGAGAGAGAGAGAGAGAGAGAGAGAGAGAGAGAGAGAGGGGGGCTTATGAGGCAATCCTTTCCTCACATGAGAAATTCATTCATAATCAAACAAAAACACGCTAAGCTCAAATGAAAATTATTTAAGTTAAAAAAAATTAACTTGTATTATTCACAAGCACTTCCCATGCATCACGGAATTTTCATAGAACATGTTCTTTCCATTCTTTCTTCCAAACCAGTCCTCCATCATCGCCTTCTCATTCCTCTCCTGCTTTATCATCTAAATAGAGTGACGGCGGGAAGATTACACTGCCAACACCTCTCTCTCTCTCTCTCTCTCTCTCTCTCTCTCTCTCTCTCTCTCTCTTCGAGACCTGACCTGACCGGCGATATCAGGTAAGTCTCAACGGGAAAGGCGATCTTAATACTCGACGTCTCACGAGAAGTGATCGCCTCGCTTGGAAGGAGCAACGGGAAGGGGTGATGAACTCGAGATTGCAGAAGGATGGAACAAAGGGGCAAAGAAGAAGAAAAACAAAGTAGAAGAGAGAGAGAGAGAGAGAATTTAACTAACAACAAGCTAAAATCAAGTAGTCGTGTATAACTTGCGACATATTCTTTACAATAATTAGAGCAAAGGGGCCGACTGAACATTTAGTCGAATGAAAATATCATGAATTTCTAAATAAGCGATAAACCTTAATGAATAAATAGGCATGTTTCATTAGCAGTACTCCTGGGTGCTGTAAAAAATAAAACTGAATTAATTTCAGTTGGTATTTCCCGTCTCCTACAGGTACAATCTTGACACTCAGGAAGATTATTTTAACAATCATTTCCTCCGAAAAACCAAACCGGATATTTTCAGCCCTTGTCGGTTTCGCTTGCAGAAAAACTAAAGATGACGTCAATGATCAGAAATGGTAAACGTCAAATAAATTATAGTTAACATAAAAATAAAATCAAGATGAAAAGAAGGCGGCCTAAAATTCTCCTTCAGTTCCATTTAAAATAATTTTTTTAATAGCATAAAAATAGTTATCGTTATTATACTTACAAGCTACTAAGTTCTCTTTTTTATATTTCATTGTATTAAATCAAAATTTATATAATTCCTTTTTGATCGAACTTGAAAATTAAACAGTAAATAAAACGTAACACTCCCACTAAAACATCCGATTCATATCTGAAACAAGATGTCCGAGAGTAAAGAGTCAATACTTGGAAATTAATGCAAGAGCAGGGTAATCGAATCAATGACTAAACTGCCTCACAGTAGGTCAGGGCGAATTCCTCTGAATGATGGCAGGCAGCTGGAGCTCCCAAGGGCGTAACGCCTGCCCCATGAAAAATTACCAGTGGAGCTCCGAAAGGGTCAACGCTAGGACCCCTGTTAACTTTGGAATACAACCGCCGATCTCCCAGGTAAGGAGGGGGCGTTTATCTCACTGTGTGCTGATCGTGCAAATGCAACTAAAGATGACGAATCACCTGTTGGAAAGCTGCAGGGAGCTCCGGAGCGAATGAAGGAGCTCCTCAATGACAAACAAACTAATGAAGCTTGATCCCACCTGCTGACAGCTGATACGAATGAGTTCGTTTGGCTAAGCATTTCTAAGGCTAATTGGTTACTGAAAATATCTTAAATGGCAAAATAACATTTTTAATAGTCATACAAACTTAAACAAGACGTAACAATATTATGATTCTTTTAATGTGCGACATCCACTTAAAACATAGCCGCTCTTTCTTACCTCCCAGATTTAAAAAATCATAATAAATTAACTAGAAACAAAAATTATGAACGGGATCATTAATCTTCCTGTCTGAAAAAAATGCACAAATGAAACCTGGAGTGCATGAGGAAAAGCTTCTTCGTTATTTTTCTTATACATTTTACCGTGCCATGAAAATTATCACATTTTTGTTACAGTTACTGGTAAAGTAATTTTATAACACCAACGACCACAAAATCCACGAAGAAAATACTTGTTATTTGGCCATTTTCAAATGGTTATAAAATATTCGCATCAAAAAGCAAAATTCCCACATATCGATTTCGATATTGCATGCACGACTCGAGAGTTACAAGATTTTATCTTGACAAATATTATCAGAAATCCGGCCGATACACGAATACTTTAAATCATTCCATTTCACTGCCATAAAACTACAGGTCAACCGACTTCAGTTTTGCCACAAGTATTAAATATATTTTTAGGATCGCACATTTCGATGGAGTAGGTAATTCAACGAAGAGGTTACTGCATACTTGAGAATGTTTATCGAAGTGATGTAAAGGGGGCAGTAACAAAGATGAAACATGCGAAGGCCCCGAGAGTTTATGAGATTACATAAGAAAAGCTGACGTACGGTGGTAATAACATAACTGAGTAGCTGACCACGGAATGCAATTCATGTCTGGACGAGACAAGGGCAAATTGAAAAGTGTTTCTCTATAAACGAGGAAAGGTGAAGAGAGGTGACTTGAAGAGTTACAGAAAGAAAGCATTACGTAATACATCTCAGAGGGTGCAAGATAGTGATGATTACGAAGCATAACACACTATTGCAGTTATAGTGATGACTACGAAGCACGACACACTATGACAGTTATTCGAAGAACAGTGTAACTCATGTTTTTATTATTTGTCAAGTCAAAAGTTTGAGACAAAATGGTTGAAAAGTGTCTCATATATACTGACCTTGTGAAGTCTCTGAGGGACTAATAGTGATGAAAGTGGGAGGATACAGAGTCCGAGTGAAGTAAATTGTCATTTGCTGGCTGAAAATGGAAGATCGAGCAATGTGAGGAGAGAGGATGTCAATGACGTGTTTGGTATGCGTAATATTTCTATGGATTAAGAGATGACATAAGACAGTAAATTACAAGACATGTAAGTGCAAGTTTTAGAATTAGATAAGTGGTTCTGACAATGGAGTGTGGAATGATTGATGTCTGCACATGCTACAATATAAGTTGATGATACTGAAGAAAAGTAGTGTGGACGATGAAAAAGCCTGAGTGTTTGTAAGTGGAGAAATATTAAGACACATGCTCCTCAAATTAAGGTTATGAGTTTAACTGGAAGCCAGTATAATGGAAAATTGACATGTAACACATTAAACGATAGGAGAAAAGGAGAATTACAAAATCGGTAAAAAAAAAAAAAGCAGTTAGCACAAGAAGTGTTAAGGGATTCTTGAGACAACTCTCCGTTACGTATGTAAATTGCGGATGATGACTGCGAATGATCTATAAACGGTGGGAGCTATCAAGATGAAGTGACTGAATAGTTCATGTTGCGAAACAACGACCGACGGATGACATATATAGGTGTTAACGAACCTTAGTTCCAAATCAAAGGTAACCAAATGATTAGACATTGAAAATTTGCTAAGTACTATTTCATAATGACTAATGAAATAAAAAAAATAAGTTAGAAAGTAAAATATTAATAGGCCTGAATACATGTGTAAAAAAAATACAATCTGCTAATTACACTTGCAAATTAGCCCCGCCCATTACGAGCCCCTGTGCGAACTCTTCTTTCTTTGTTCTGCTCATTTCCATTGTGCAGCCAGATGTGAAACGTATCCTTTTTTTGTGTGTACCATGTGTTTCTGGGTCAGAAAAGTTTCGATAGTATTTGTCTACAGTATTCCCTTCCACTCGTTGGTGTACTGAAAGTAGCAACAATGACTGTGCAATTATATCTATATTAAACAGTAATTAACGTGAATTAGCTGTTCTTTCAAAGGCTAAAATCAATATAAATATACATATATATATATACATATATACATGAATTTTGCTCATTCCTCAAACTCCCACTTATAATATATTATCAAATATATATATATATATATATATATATATATATATATATATATATATATATATATATATATATATATATATATATATATATATAAACTGAGGGAGTTGGAAGAATAAGTAAAATTCACTGATGTGTCGTCTTCCTTCTACCAAATTTTACCAAGCCAAGGCCCACTGTTAACAAATGAACTGTCACAAAAATCTCGTATCAATATCAATAGGGTGAAAAGCAATGATGAAATGAAATAGCTAGTATACGTGAAAACAAGGTTCGGACTGTTTTCAGGAAGAAAGGGAGACCGAAAAATGACTGCTAAGTGCAAATGGTGTAAGACCGAAAGGGCCTCAATATCCTGAAAGCAAGTTTGTGCTGCAATAATGAAGTGTGCACAGCAGTTAAGGCAAGTGATACTCTGGGTGTGGGTGTGTGTGTGTGTGTGTGTGTGTGTGTGTGTGTGTGTGTGTGTGTAAGGTTGTCATTGCACTGCTGATGAGGCTTCGGTGTTGGTACAAGCAGTAGGTGATGCTGTGGACTGTTGCTTATTCTTATTCAGCAGCAATATAAATTTATATATATATAATATATATATATATATATATATATATATATATATATATATATATATATATATATATATATATATATACATACAAGTTCAGTTTAATCAGTGGATGGGAGATAGACCAAGAAACCCGACGCCGTGGGCATATAAACCCTTTACAACGTCTGTGGGAACAGGAGGATGAAATGGCAAAATATCTTCCAATGAGTTATAAATCAACAGAGAGAAAAAGAGTGTTCATTAAGTTGTTACTAAAAAAAAAAGGCATCAATCGTTACCCAGTCTCAAACAAGCTAATCTCACCACAACATATTTTTGGGGATAAACACACAACCACGAGCCCATTATGATGGCCGCAAATAGAGAAAGCGGCATAATCGCAGCTATCCCGGAAGGCAACCTACCATTACCGAAGTGAAAGATTCACAATTTCCCTTCGAAAGAAGCGGCAAATAAAGTCATTTCTCAGCGGGAGGGCAGAGCAATTAGCATATGTTCAAACTTTGGTAGTAATGACCCTCCTGCCATGATCGCTAAACAATAATAAGCTGGTAGGCTACAGCGCTCATTTCTCCTCACTTCCACCTGGAGAAGATTGGCAATCGCGCTCAAAATACGAGGTCTTTCCCTGAACGAGTGAATGTAAATACAGGCTCCGGCGATGAAACACTTCAGATACGGACAACACATGAGGAAGGGAGGTACACTGATAATAATGAAACCACGCAGGAAAACAAACTTTTGTATTATGATTTCCACTGAATTTCGCTCCTACCATTTTATGACTCTCTAAGCATTGGCGTCTTCACAGTATGCAAATGCATCGTGCACACAACTAAAATTACATATAATGGATAATATATATATATATATATATATATATATATATATATATATATATATATATATATATATATATACACATACACACACACATTTATATATAAGTTAATTCTAAAAACATACAATGCAAATAGTAATTAAGAGAAACCGTATAAACTTTTCTATTACAATAATTTCCATTCTAGTTTTGGCAATAATGTGAACTTCATCTTTGCTTTCCTTGACATTTACTGGAATGCAAAGAACTTCAAAATATAATAATAATAAAAAAAACAATGGCCGAGACTACCAAAGAAGGTAAGCACGAACTGACAGCCACCAAGACCCATGTATAAATAAGTGAACCTATTACTAACATTCAAGAAGACATCTCGCCAGTTGTTAAATTTAAATTTGTCTACACTCATATTGCTGGCTTCTTTTCTGAAGCAGGATAGACAAAACACAGAAACAAAACTAAAAAATCGTCAAATTAATTTGGACACAATAAGCAACTCATGAATAAAAATGTGAACAAATATTTGTGCATCAGTATCTTCCTACAACTGTTCTGACTATTGTATTCCTAATATTTAACACCTTTAACGAACTGGCGTATCCCCTTTTTTTTATGTATTTGAGTTTTCCTGCCGGAGTGTTTAAGTTTTTTATACTCTATGACATATCAGAACTTCAGCTGTTTGTGTTATCACATTTCCAAACCAAATTTCCTCAGAAGTTGAGCTAAGTAGAAGCTCTCAATAACATCAAAATATTTGAAGCCCATTTTCTCAGAATGAGGAGAAAATCGCTTAGCCAGTTTGTCAAACTAGGGACGAATTATGTTGACACAGTCTTCATTTCTGCTACCTGTTACTCTAACCAATACACACGCACCAGCCAATTAAACAAATACATTTCTCAAACTTAGCCTTTTATGGGAGGTATATGCACGCGTAAACTTTATTTTTTTCTGAAGAAAAGCAATGTATGAAAATTACTTTCTTACTGAAAGCACAATATACCGTTTCACTGTATATCATGTCCTTCATAAAGGTTCAATTTATTCTATTTACATTTCACAATAATCTAGAAGTATTTTAAATTTTCGTGAACAATGTCTGCTGACTTAGAGAGAGAGAGAGAGAGAGAGAGAGAGAGAGAGAGAGAGAGAGATATTAAATGGTGCTTTGCTAGTGCATGTTACGGGAAATATCAGAGGAAAATGTTTGATGATAATATATAAACTAATCCAAAACCATAAATAATCTGAGCAAACGAAAATTCTCTAAAGGCTACTGACAAGAAGTCATTAATCAGTGTTAAGACTTAAAAATAAGAAAACGTTTCCTCACGTACATAATGGACCCCGAGACCCTTGGGAAAAAAAAAGTGAATAATTACGAGATACTTATCTCAAGCGGATAAATTCTTTGGTCAAAAGAAATATGTATCCAGATTTTTTTTTTTTATTTGCGTCGAAAGTTTGTTACTTTCTTCTTGATGAAAAGCATGAGATAGACAAGAATAAATTAACCTTCTTGAATCTTTTACAAGTTTTCCATCGAACGACATGCACGGGTTTCAAAATGAAACAATCGTGAACGTTCAATTGTAAAGCCAATAAAATGGACCTGCAAGCACTAGACAAACAGATCTTCAAACGATGAAACAAGTGGATTTACAAAAGCCATAAAAGAAATAAAATAGCGCGCGCTGAGACACGACAAAAACCAGTCCACTCACACCCCAGTTGCCTCCGGCAAATTTCCCTCTGGGGTATCTATGACCCGACGCGATACACGCCATAAAAAACTCAGACAGGAAGAGCAATGAGTCGGCAGACGAGAAAAATGAATGAAACATAACACACCTTTCCTGCATTACCACACGCGCATACTCCCCAACACACACCCACACCCACACCTCAACCCACACCCACATGCCTACTCGGAAATCTGGATTTTAGAAAAAGGTTGAGTATATCGGAGCGTTTTAAATATTTCTGAAGAAGCTGGGAGACTGAAGAGACAGTTGATGGTGAATTTGATTTTATGAAAATTTGGCTGGGGCACTTTCAGCCATTCAGCGCTGAGGGAGTTAGCGCAGTAGCATAGCAAGATAAAAAAAAAAAGTGGGGGGGGGACGAAGGTAAAGTAAACGATCAAATCGTGGGTGCAGCTAGGGGTCGAAGGGACACTATCACCATTTTTTGGTAATACTTACAGTACACCGCATGAGATACACTGACGGCACTATCCCTTTGAGGGACAGGTGAGGGAGGAAAAAAGCTTTCCTCCTCTCCCCCAAGCCGATATGTATTTTCGGAGATGTTTGACGGCATGCTTTACGTACACGAAATTTCAGGGGAATCCCAACCATTACATCGGCAGATGTTCAAGTAGTACCCAACGTTAATTACAGGGATAGCTAGTCACCCATCCGAAGGAGGACCTCACTATTTTTGTGATAACAGCAAAATGTAGTTGAACAGGTTTTTATATAAAGAAAATAACACAGGAAGGGTAAAAAATAAGAATTCGTACACGACTAACTGAAACGGAATGCTTGCGAAAAAGAATGAGGACTGGCTCAATAACAAATCCCTTTGAAAGGATAAAAGATTCACGCACAGGCATGCACACACATACAACCTATATATATATATATATATATATATATATATATACAATATATATATATATATATATGTATGTGTGTATTATATAATTAGGCATACAATATATATATATATATATATATATATATATATATATATATATATATATATATATATATATATATATATATATATATATATATATATATATATATATATATATATATATATATATATATATATTCAACAGCCATTTCAACAGCCAGCAGTAGCAGTCGGTAGCTCCAGGGAAACAAACAGCACAAATCATTGCCAGATCCATACTTTAACAGCTGAATGGCGGATGAGCCCATGTGCAAAACACTTCAACAATAACAAGTTTACACACAAAGCTCAACAGCAGCGTGTCGAATTCTCCTACCCACCAATGCACCACCCCCCTATATTTGAACGCACTCTGGCGTATCCTGAATATTAAAGCCCTCTTTTCTATATATTCAGGAATCTCTAAGTCATCCTGTAATTGTTCCTCCTGACACTTCGGAACTGTGCACTCTCATAACACTAATTCATATTTATACTTTCACCTACGGTAACCGTTTTGCCACTTATGCTAATCTCCTCATTTTTTACCTCTTCAGTTCTTCTTATGAAATCTACACTACACAAACAGGTCGTCTCAACAGGTTCAGCGTTTTCCTTCCATTAGACGTTAACATTCATACTTCATTCCGATAAAGGACACGTAACTGAGCAAAATCTTACTTGGCTTCCAAATACAGGCCAGGTCTCTTAACCTTTTGCGCCCACCCTGTCACCTTCTTTGCTTCATCCGATTCGAGAATTGAACCCAAGTCGTCCAGTTGTGAGCTAGACGCACTACCACCTTGCTACGAAACCAGAGAGAGAGAGAGAGAGAGAGAGAGAGAGAGAGAGAGAGAGAGAGAGAGAGAGAGAAATAGTAACTCTATACATTGAATAATGTCTAGCGAGGAATCCATATCATCTACAGTCTATGATGCTATTAAATACAGACGACCGTGGAAGATTATATTAAATAAATCTTATTTGACTACACTACTAAACCTATTATTAATGTCACTGACTTTAGCAGTGTTTAACTTCTTTGGTTTAGATTTCATAACTACAATCTTATCTATAAATATTTTTCATACTAAGTTTATTATTACTGTCACCCTGACCTCAGCAACTTTTTACTTCTTTGGTTTAAACTTCACAACTGCAATGTTATCTATACATATTTTTCATTACGTATTAAATTATTTTACATAAAAATCAACTCAAACTTATGCACTGCACTGGTACCTCGAGAAAAAATCTCCCGTGCAAACCATTTGCTTCAATTACTCCACTCGGCGAACGCCGGACAGGTGACCCTGAGGAGCTACTTACGAGGAGCCATTAATCTTAGCAAATCCGCTGAGGTACGATCATATGACATATACATAAAAAATAAAAAAACCACCTTAGGACGAAATGGAGACCGGTGTTATCCGGAATGTGCGGCTGTTATGAACTTGCTGCCACATTACCGAGGCTACACTAAGCTTTATATTCTAATTTAGCTTCTTTCCATTAAGTTCTAAATAAAAACCATTCTGATTCTCCTCTACTCATCATTATATCGAATTTTCTCTACGGAATATTAAAAAAATTTTGTATGAATCACAAGAAAATATTTAATTTGGTTACTTTTTCAAATTTCATTTCCAACCAATTGTCAATACTGTATATTCTAAGAAGTTAAAAAAATGTAATAAAAATGAATTTTCCCCTTTCAAGTTCAACAAATATTGGGCTTCAGTAATTGAAGCAACCCGCCTAATCACTTTCATCTGAAATAACTTGCGTCTTGCAGCACGATTTTCTCACCTTCGGCAAGAGACAAGAGCTGAAGGAACAGAGGGCAAAAAGTTGATTGGAGGAAATTTGGAATGTTGCTACAGTCAACCAAACCCGACTTTCCTTAGAGAACGGTTAAACGCCAACGCCAAAAGGAGTTTTGCTCAATTGAAGACATCTTTCAGAAATTACATCCAAAATCATCTCATATAAGAGGTAGCTTTGGCCTCGCCTACATGAAAAAGTATGATTTTCGACATAAAAAACAGGCAAAAAATACATAAAAATATAAGCTAAAAATTAATATTGCATTCTTTCATATCTTATCTTGCGATTCATGTAACCTTATTAAGAAACTTGCTAATAAGCAAAAGATTGAAGACTGATCTGACAACTTCGTTAGGACAGCTCAACCAAGTCCATTGCACCCCAAAGGCTGCATGGGTGTATGTATATGTGTAAGTGTGTGATATATGAGATATATAATATATATATATATATATATATATATATATATATATATATATATATATATATATATATATATATATATATATATATATATATATATATATATATATATATAGGCATATGTACATCAGGTCCATGAGACAACCTCATATAGCTTAGGCCATGAAGGGCGCAAGAACAGTAAACAACAGATATGTCTCTTCAAAGCTGCAGGACTATTAACTATGAATTGAAGAAATAGAAAACGTTTGCGTTACAAAGCTGGGCAGTAAATGGAGATAAAAGTCCCCCAACTCAGCCATACAGTTACCTAGCAAGATTCTAACCATCACATCTAAATGTAAAATATGATAACAGTCGGTTTTCCCATTCAACAATTTAAATAATCGCTAAGTCATATTACATACATATATACACGCGCACACACCCACACACACATATATATACTTTTTCTCCATTTAGAGCGCTTACTCAAGTAAGCGCTCACGAAGCCATTCAGGAATGCAAACAATCAAGCTCAGGAGACGCTACTCCCACAACGGATCGACTTGAGAGCATTCACGAAAAAAAAAATCTAGTAAAAGTGGCGAAAGACTGAGAAGATAAACAAAATTTGGCAATGACATGGTCAAACGAAGAAGTATTTGACATGGTGAAGAACGAGAGCAACGTCTTACAAGCAAAGTTTGCATATTTGAGTCGCTGTTTTATCGAGTTTGCAGCAGTCAAATAAGTCTCAGAAGAGACAACAATGACTAACGGTTAAAAGGTAAACAGTCAAAAGATGATGTTTATTTTCGGTGAAATTCCATCCACTTTCCTTTGTGTTACTAGAAAGGGAACAACTCATACACAATCTAAGATAAACATACTGTACAAATAATATTCATTTCCAAGACGGTTCGACCTTCACAACCGAAAACAGTATCCAGCACGTTATAAAGAAAGTTTCATTTACGTACTGTTAACGATAAACAAAGCAAAATATAATATTAAACTCCTGATTATACCTTTACATTTAACGCAATTTTGTAAGAAACCACTGTGATTAAAAGTCTGGCATGCTTTCTGCAAAAATACACATATTAATGGAACGGTAGACCAAACCAACATTTAAAAACTACAGTAAACTAACATTAAAAAAAATATTGCAAATTAAAAATAGTTTGCATAAATTTCAAGGCTGAACACTAATTTTTTCTAAAACCAAAATGGAACTAAAGACACCTGGTCACTTGTAGACTAGGTCTCTTCAAATGATGAGGATGACTGTCAAATCTAAAAGAGAGCCTTTGCTTTGGCTCCAAAAATTCTAACTTGCTCTGCCTAGTCATCGACCCCCACTAAAATTAGATCCTGTGAAGAGAGCGTGGGCGTGGGCAGTTTTGGGTAGTTTAAAAGGAATGAGGAATAGTAATAATTTAGATTGCACTAGTTAACTTGTTCCGGAAATTTAACCTTGAACAATTACCTGACATTATATATAAAATATATATATATATATATATATATATATATATATATATATATATATATATATATATATATATATATATATATATATATATATATATATATTATATATATACATATGTATGTGTATGTAATATATAAATGAATATATATTATACATATAAATATATATACATATATATATATATATATATATATATATATATATATATATATATATATATATATATATATATATATATATGTTGAAACGAAGAAGATATATATATATATATATATATATATATATATATATATATATATATATATATATATATATTATATACCTATTGTACTGCTTAATTTGACCAGATACAGATATAATAATTTTGTAACATCCACAATAAACTCCTAATATCTCTATTTCTTTTCGAATAAGCTTGTTACTACAAAGCCTTGCATCCGGAATCAAGATCAAATAAAGAAACCCTAACTTCCCAAGAGGAGATCCGATCTTCTGTACATTGGGTTACGGTAAGGTGAAGCTAAAGCACTCGGCGCGGGTTCGAACCTCACCACTGGATGCTGAGGTTTCTTCATTTAATCTTCATTTCGAATTCAAGACTTTATAGTGACAAGCATATATTAAACGTTTGAAAAATTCAGTAGTAAAGAGGATACTCTTGTTTCTGTGTACATACACACACATTATATACAGTATATATATATATATATATATATATATATATATATATATATATATATATACATACATAAGCCTGTGTGTGTATTGCTTCTCTGTAATGTCAATATTAACAGGAAAATAACGAAATGTTTGCTTCATATTAAAAAAAAATTTCCTCTTGTAAATGGATATGATATAATAAATTAGCAAGTTCTATGCCAAACAAGAATTCATGATATTTTTCCAAACCTAAACAACAAATATGTTGTCGGTTACTGTAAGATGAAGCCCGTATTCACTTACTTCAAATTTTGTACTTTTGCTCAGACCCCGATTATGAATGACTGTGAGACATCTTGAACATTACTTTTAAACCACACCCCAAGGGCCAAAAGAATGACTTATGAATTTTGAAAGTGACCCTAACTACGCAGCAGATTGGTCTCTTCACTCATGGGTGACACCCTAATGCCCTTGATCTGTCATCTTTCAAACTGATAACCGAAGGGCTCTCCATCGACTCGACTTTCCAGTTCTTTTACGTTTCTGTTTAACAACATTCCCAGATTTTATCTTGATGCGTCTCCATCTACCAATTATAACACGCAACACAGGAAGACCATCACTTGATATCTTTCCTAGATGTCTTATCGTCCATCAAACAGGACAACCAGTCGAACTGTTACCCTGGCTCTGCCATTCTGCATGGTGGATGATATTGTTTAGGGAATGTTGGGACCCTTACTAAATGACTACCCTTCCTAGGAGATAACCTTGAGGTTTTCAAGTCTGCCCTACTTCCTGTTACAGTTATTCTCACTACCCCACACCTTGAATCAAAACAATCAACAACTCACGCCATAAGGTTCGGGAAATGGCATCGACAAACATTTCCTGGGGTATCCAAAACAAAGGGCATCACTCAATCGGAAAACTGATGTGCAAACACCCTCTAAGTACAGACTGACTTCTGCACACAGATATAAACTGCCACGCGGGCACACTTTCCACAAAAAAAAAAAAAAAAAAACCCGACAAGATATAAAATCCTTTACACCGATTTCAAAACAGCAAAATCATGTATGGACTATAATAACACATGCATGAAATATTTTATAATATACTTCCATAAGAACACACAGGAGGTGAGGAGATATAAAAATCCAAGACACACTCAAGCAAAGAAAAGTCAGAAGGCCACACAATCAGCCACAACAGTATAAAATTTGCACTATTCCAGAGACCCAGCAGCCAAGTAAATTATACAATCTTAGAACAAAATGTGCTGATCAGATGATGATGATCAACTGCGGATTTCACAAGTAGCTCAAAAAACCTAGCCAGACACACGCAAGGGCTATAAAAGGAAAAAATTAACCATGTAAAAAATCGGCTTTTATGAAAACAAAAACATAAACATTCAATATAAAGGTGTACTTTTCAATCCAAAAGTACCTTGTGTAAAGCATGATAAGCATGTAAGTTCATCAAATAAATCTTATACATTATAAGAGTACACAAAATTGTTGTTCAACAGTAATTTCCCATAACAAGGGTTAGCACCCGAAATAATACAAGGCAATTATCACAACCACACTCATACTTTATCCACTGATTCGAGAGACGAAAAATCCTGTGCATAAAACTTGCACAACATTAGCCACACCATAAACCTAAACAGACGAATCACACCAGCCGCCAAACACCCCTCCATACACTGCACCACTCAACTCCACCTTGTACTACCAACTCGCTTCCTGGATGTTGAGGACCTTTCATTTCCCATACCGGACCTCTCACTCCATTTATTCAGCACTCTCCAAGTCTTCTTCTATTCCTTTCTCCTAACACTTAGAACTGTACACTGTCATTCTCTCCACATTGCCAAACAATACACCGATCCATCCTTCACGCAGGCAAAACCTTTTATAGTATCTGTGTATCGCTAAATTTACCAGCCTTTTAATTAATGTTATACCGCATATACTACGAAAACAAATCGACCTCAATAACTTCTAACTTTTTCCTCACATTAATACTTGTCATCCACAATTCACTCCCACAGAGGCGGCTCACACTCTCTTCGTATATTGAACCTTACCTTTCATAAACATTCTCAGCCTCCTCCTCTACTCACGCCCACATCCTGATATCTTCCTTGCCTCACTTGAAAATTTCTCTTGACTACACTCTTCTTTATTCCAACCATTACCTGTTATATTTACACATAAAAACCTATGCAAATCAACTGCTTCCATTCATATGTTTTAATAACACCCACTGTTCGTCTTGCAAATGTTTTCTTCTAACTTGACTAGCTCCAACAGTGCCATTTGCGCTTGGAAGAGAGTGGATAAAAAGTGCTATATGAGTAAAAACCATCTTCAACTACAGTGGAATTCAGATACAGTGTCTGAAATAGATAATCATATAATAAAGTTTAAAAAAAAGGGTTTTACGACATGGTTTGAGGGAAGACACTTCAGAACCTGCTAATGTAAGCCAAAGGTCACAATTAAGCTAAAGTTTGATTTCTGCGGCTTCACTTAATTTTGGAAAACAAACTTTGGGCTAGTGTAGACCCAGAGCATTGTTTGACGCTGAGCACTGCAACAATTAAAGTAGTTCATCCCCACAACAACAATAGGCCCTTTACAAACTAAAAAAAAAAAACACCCTTCCTCTCCTCAATCGAAGTTTTCTTTCTGCACTGCTTTATCTCTAGTATATAAGTCACAATAAAAAAATATATATATATATATACATATACATACACACAAACATATATATATACATATATATATCAATCTTATTCAGGAAAATACTGTCTGGAAAATAATCATCTTTCAGAGAACTCATGGTAAACTTGTTGTTGCTCTAAGTCCTCGTAAAGCTCACAGCCGAGGAAAACCAAGTTCGAATCCCCATGCTTGAAAGGGAACAAAGGAACTGTCCGGCATAATATATCGTAGTTATGAACAGGATAGCCTCAACAAGGTAATTCTTAACACAGTGTTGTGAAACAATTCATGAGATACTGCTGGTCAACGGGACGATCTGTAAGTTCCGAGTGCGCTCATCCTTCCAGATTTTAATCATTCAGGTTTACAGAAGTATGCTGTATGGGTCACTAAACCCACTTACGTGATAAACGCAGAAGACTTGCTGAAACTCGAGTCGCGTGGATGGCGCCTTTTGTTAGCCAATGTATAATTTGGACAGCATTCTTTGCTATTCACAAGAGCTCATGTACAGTAAAGTACTCAAATCTATACGAGTCATTCATCACACACACACACAGTCACTTGACCAATGACGCAAGAAATTTATCGTTTTCACTAAGATCAAGGCACGAGAAGGGTTCCTCAACTCACACTCCGGTACCATACTTCTAAACCATCCAATGGCACCCGACAAGTAAGTTTTAGCATTAAGTAATAAAAAATTCTTACTTAATATCACCAATCTATATCAGTAATGTACTACCATATAGCCCTCTAAACAAATTAACAGATACCATCGAAAGTCATAAAATAATCTCATGATAAAACACAAAACAAAAAACTTGGAATTTCCTATTAACAAATAATATGACTATTATAGGATACTTTTAAAATCAGTTATAATTAATAATTAACATTTCTACGTTTTCAGTTTAAGTACCATATGGTACTTAACCTTTGGAGAAAAAAATCACGCAAGAACGATCATGTATTTGTTAGCCTGCCAATGAAGGAGATCTTAATTTTACTTTGAAAAAAAAAAAAAACAGTGAAGGCTACAGGAAAAGACACATATTGTGCCGGCTTTGTAGACTCAGAACTCAAGGCCAGATATGAAGAGAGAAGGTGGCATTTATTATTTTTTGTTCCATTTCCACGGCTCTCTTTATCAGCTGCATAGTAAGCCGCGTAAAAAGAAGACAAATTTAAGTTAAAACTTTCTAGTACTGACCATAATAAAATATATCCCTTGTATGATTCTATAAATAGCTTCTTAGTAGTGCAACCACAGGATGCCTGGGGACTCTGAAGACGAGCTCATCGTTTATAAAGTCATATATCACGACCTCCCTATCATTAGAAGTCATTGCATAAAGATCTCCTCACAGCATATTCAGACATGGAGCATCATAATTCAAAAGTGAGAGAGAGAGAGAGAGAGAGAGAGAGAGAGAGAGAGAGAGAGAGAGAGAGAGAGAGTTACATTTTGTGAAGTACACTTTATTTTCCTACAGATGCAATCAATGTATTAATATCCAGATTTTTTTTTGGAATGCCAATCCTAACTGTTGTGATGCAAGGCATTTGAAACTCTAAATTACCAGGCTTTTCCAAACCCAATCTAGCATGTACTTACCAACAAGAATTTTTCATTTCCTGCCAAACACGATTCAAAAAATGCAAAACAGATTATGCCTAATAAAATCGGCCATAAAGCCGTTTAGGGACAAGAGCTCTAAACCTCATACTGTGTTCTGTCCAACGATCCTAATCTCAAGTTGGTTTCTTCACCCTGTGGTGGCGATTTATAAGAATTCGGACAAGATATAAAAATTTGGAATGATGCGGCAACTTGTGAGAACATATATTTTTGGGCCAGTGGATAATAGTAGGTGCCAAGTATAATCTCTTAGGCCATCAACGAACGTCCACAGCAAAAACAGAGGGCTCCAAGGATGAGACTGAAATGCTCTAAGAGTGGTGAAGGAAATGGATAGGACACAGGGCCTCTCAGGAGAGGATAAAGGGCCCTGTGGAGAAGATAAGAGAACCCCATGACAGGATAAGGAATCAAAAGAAAACAAGTACCGTCCATAGAAGGACAATGTGATTGTGGTGCCGTATGGGAGTTCAAGAAAGAATTTATGAGTCAGAGCACGACAGCAGGGGAAAATGTCTTTCACAAAGTACGTCACATCTAAGTAATCATAAAGGAGAGAAAAGTGACTTATCAAATATTTTGTAATACATACATACATATATACATATATATATTTAATATTTACATATACATAATATATATATATATATATATATATATATATATATATATATATATTATACATATATATGTATAATATATATATATATATATATATATATATATATATATATATATATATATATATATATATATATATATATATATCAAGTCACAGTCTATCATTGGCTCATAAAGGTTGTAACTTTTATGCGCAAACATTTTTACTTAGTTTTCAACCTAAAATCTCGAACTGGTCCATCTCAAAGACGAATTAGAAGATACTGGTAAAAGCAATGATTAATTGTGTGTGTGTGGGGGTAAAATAAATACACGGGAAAGGGAATTAAGAGAGAAGACGAGGTAGGAGAGTAGAAAGAGTCATTAATGGAAACTTGTCTTACGGACCCAATCGCCTTTCTTGGCGATGGGTAGCTCGAATGCACGGGGTCTCACCCCGGACTTCATCTTATATGGCCTCTCACAATTCAAGCCTTATCTTCCGCGTCGGCTGCGCGCAACCCCTAGAATTAAGCCGTAAATTTAACCAAACTATGCAGTTTATCTACGAAAAATAAAAGAAGAGAGCTTTCATAGCAATGAAATTAACCATACTTCTTTTTCACGACCACTTCGTGTGAAGTCCGTTATTAAGAGGCACTTCATTTTGAGGGAAAAAAAAATCAGACGTAACGGCTGCTACTCCCACGTAACGGTCTTTAATTTTCATTCACTCTGGTTTCCCTCCTACTTGCGCTCTTGAGGTTTTAACTTGTCATGCAGGACTCCTCCGGTCGCCACTCCGTTAAAAAGGAAAAGAAAAAACTACAAAAATAGAAGAGGAGAAAGAAAAACTTGCATAAAGTGGGTGTACGAACAAGCAGAATGTGGCGAATGTGCTAAAGCCGGACAATGAAGCTATAACCGGTATTCTCTATCTAATCAACTGCTCGTCTGCTCCTTCCGTGTACATTACACAACCTGTAAAGTTCTGCATTCATATTTACATAATCATTCAACAGCCTGCAGTGTCTGCCTCTGCAGAGAACAAGACATGACACGAGCTTTTCCCTTCTGAAAGTTCAAAAAATGGCAAAATCCTGTTCTAGGCATTATATACGAATTCGCGCAATAACATGCAAATAATACCTAAAAAAAATAAATGTTACAAAAGTCAAGAACACCAAACACAAATCAAAAGGCCAAACCCCAGGCGGATTTTCTTCTGAGCAGCGAAAGAACTTTTTGCGGTGAAATTGAGAACTGGCACAGTTTAAATACTGACTTGAGTTATTTTAATTTCAAGGTGACATTTATCGTGCAATTATAACCTCATCCTCACGAGTGTACAAGCAGGCTGGCCATGCAAACTATATACAAAGATACACACACACACACACAGGCACACAATTGGAAGAATGTCTCTCTTGTAAAAGGTACAAGGTTCTCTTATCATGCTTCTTCTTATGCTTTTGTTAAGCTGCATGTCCAGGTGTGGCATTCCAGTGAGTAAAATACGTATGAGCGATATATCTGGATTACGCAGAGATTCGAAGTTGCGCAACAATTGTTATACATTGCTCTGAGACCCCATAGTTTATATAATATATATATATATATATATATATATATATATATATATATATATATATATATATATATATAAAAAGGGTCAATAAGCCGATCTCCTTAATTTTCACTTCAACCCAAGTTTAAGCCAAATTAGGAGAACTGGAAAAAGAGAAAAGAGAATACTACTACCATAGCAGAAAATCAGATAAATTACGGAAATGTAAAAGTGGAACAAAGTAAAAAGAAAACTACAACTAACATGCGTCCCTTCCAGATGTACTGCAAAAAATTTATATACAAAGAGACTGGCAAAATTATTTCCTGTTAACATTAAAATTTTATTTATACTACACTATATATATATATATATATATATATATATATATATATATATATATATATATGTGTGTGTGTGTGTGTGTGTGTGTGTGTGTGTGTGTGTGTGTGTGTGTGTGTATTTATCTTTGTATTAAACGGAAATATAAAGTTTAAGCCAATGGCCAAGCACTGGGACCTACTGGGTCATTCAGCGCCGGAAAGGAAAATGAGAGTAGGTAGGTTTGAAATAACTGTTAGGAGAGGGTGAATAGCAAGATGGAAGAAAGATAATATGAATGGAGGTACAGTAAAAGGAATGAAGGGGGATGCAGCTAGGGGCCGAAGGGACGCTGCGAAGAACCTTCAGTAATGCCTACAGTACACCCCGTGAGAGTGTACTGACGGTAATAACCCCCTACGGGGTTGTATTAAAGATAATGGTCACATTAAAAAAGTCCATTTAAATAAAACGGTCGGTACGCTGAACTCCTTAACTTCTCGATTTCCTAACATCTGGAAACATGAATATTTACACTTCAAAATCACGAATGAGATCAAGCAATTCTCCCTCCACGATTAATTGGAAAGGAAGAAGTTACCGAGAGCGAATTCAACGCCACAGCCATTGAGCCACCACGAAAGATAAGGATTATTTTCGCCCCTGTTGAACTCAAATTGAATGCACTAAGCCATTCCAACTCTGTCAACCTAATGTAAAATATTTGTTTTTATACAGCTAATAAATATGAAATCAAGTGGTCAAATTCACCTAGACTCTACACAAATACAGAGGCCAGTATAATGAACTCTTGACTTCTTGCCTAAGGTCATTTTTCAGATGTTATACACTGCGCACCTTGGAGTTCGTCACCAGGAATGAAGAGAAGAAATTTCCTGGACATCCCAGGATTTGAACTTCAATTTTACTGAAGACGTACAAAAATACTTGGCCATTAAACGAGATAAGTAATTTTGCTTCTTTTACAACCACGGGCAATAGTAAAAAGTCTATCCCAAAGACATTCTTTATATATGCAAATCGTAAATTTGGAAACTTGTCCACTAGTAAATCTTAGAGCCTAATATTATCAACCGACAATTTTTTTAAATTATGGCTTGATATTACAAAGGACTAAGCTTTAATATTCTTTTTGATTTGAAAATGACACTGTAATTACAGTACTTAGACCTGGGTACCCGAGGTCTAATAAAAAAAAACAAACATGGAACGCCAGAGCGGGAGTTTGCAAATAATACACATAAACAAACGGGCATCCCATATACACAGACGCACACGTAAAAAGATTTCACGGTACTTTTCACGGCTGAAGATTCTTGAGAATCATTTTCACGTCTTATAAATGCTTTGGCAAACTTTGGAAAATGTGGCGACACAATTACTGTTAAAGGAGAAGTTTCTTGTGAAAAAAATGAATTTATTCCCTACAACGTCACACAGTAATTACAAAATGACACCTCAGTAAAAGAAAAGGAATCCAAGGTTTGCCTTTTATCCACGTGCACTGCATCAAATATATCGTCTTAAAATTAAATGACTATGTTCCTAAACATGCCTTTTACCCCCAATACCACAAAACCCTACCCCCACAGGATGGGGTGAAATAAGATGTTTCGTAATTTACTCATGAAGCTCCTTCTCTAATATGTGTGATGTCTCTCTTTTTTTCATTTCCATTTGATAAAGAAGCAGAAAAACATCAAAATTAAAATATCTTAACAGTGACCTTATCACTTCACAAAGCCCTATGAAGCCTGTCCCTGGGCTGGCACCCTAAGAGGTAGGGAAAAGTGTTCACTATGATAATATAAAAACTATAAAAATGAAACATGAAAAGAAGAAAAAACCACTGACTTATTTATTTCAACGTTATATATCAATCAATGTCTTACATATTAAAACTCAATATACTGAACGCAAGTGAGGATTCTGACTGTAACTAGTATATTGCAAATACATCAAGTAAAATTCGTTCAGCATTATGCGTTTGTTCTTGAACTCCTTTACCTATATATGCTCTAAAAGTGTACTGTGACAACACATTGATAGCTCAAAGATCCAGACTAATTGTGGGGAACAGATCAAGATCTTTGCAAGTTTTTCAAAAGGATAATCTATTGTATAACCACAGGTAAAACACTTCTTTGCCTGCTTATCTCCTTAGGAAGTTATGAGCAATGACAAAATGATTATGACCGTAACACATTCAAAAGCAATTTGAAAATTTACTTCATAAAAATACAGATATTGCAAGCTACAGTATCTCTTACTGTGGGACTCTTCTTCAGTTGTTGTCTTTGCTCCCCAGGCCTATATTTTCTTTGAACAGGCACTATGATACTCAGCTATTTGTGGGGAAGAGTTTTTTTTTTTAATAAGTTTACTTATCACCCAAATAGGTAAACTTAGTAAAAAAAAAAAAAAAAAAAAAAAAAACACTTCCCCACAAACAGCTGAGTATCAAAGTGCCTGTTCAAAGAAAATAAAGGTCGGAATATTTGTATCTTGTTCTTTTTTTATTACGTTATAGTCATAATCATGAACATTTTAACTGAATATTCAATACATTATACTGAATTGTTAAATAAAGCTTGGTCTCGTACATTAGTTCTTCGATTTAGTTTTAAGTTCCTGGCCCAAAAAGTTTTCAATTAAATGGCTGTTTCGGAACAGGTAAATTTTATGCTCCCCTGATATGCTCCCCCACCCCTCAACACGATCGGGTGTCATGAGCATTGTGACCTAATCGTTAAAATGCTACGTTTAATATAAAACACGGATCTTTTTAAACGCCCTGAACTTTCAAGATCCTAACTCTGGACTTATCATTTATTTATATACTGAAGGCACTGCCCTGGCTATACACGCCAGGGACAAATACGCATTCGTAAAGGCTGTATATTATCATATTATCGCATCAGTTAAACTAAATTACGAGAAGAGGCATCATAACGCTGACTAAAATTTATCTGAATATCCTTTTTCATTGTACACTGAGATATCCTGAGTCCATGTTTTCCAGCCAAGGGACAAACGGAGCAGATAGGTCTTAGGAGGAGTTCACAGCGAATAAGTCAACTATTGCACTAAAACCTAAATATAATCAATGCTGACTTCATCATTTACTTTGATATCCAAACGCAGACATTATCATTTTACTGTGCACTAACAAGCCTACCCCTGAATTGCACCATAAGGACAAATGATGCAGACAAGTAGTAGAAGGTTTAAAGTAAACTATGATAATATTACAATTAAAGTAAGACATAAAAAGAAACATGTTAACGCTAAAATAATTTATTTCGGATGTCAACGGTTGGGGTATGGCAATAGCTTTCCTGCACTTGAAGCAAATTAATAAATAAAAGTAATACAATGCACACTAAAAGCGAAGATAAAGGCATCAACACCTGAGCGTGACTTACAAATACATGCAGACGATAACCATCAGCAATTGAAAACCTGAAGCCGACAGAGAGAGAGAGAGAGAGAGAGAGAGAGAGAGAGAAGAGAGAGAGTACAAATGAGACTGACTAAAGAAATTGCGTAAAAACAAAACCACGATGATCCCTCGTCCATGTGAAATTCATGACAAGCAATTCCCTGCAACTCGTTTAAGGTCAAAAGAATTTATCCCATGGCGTGTAATTATACCTCCCAGAACAAGGCTCCCTCTTATTAGTACTTTTCGCCAAGGCGCTTCTTCGTTTCGCAGCCGAGGGAGGAAAGCTGCATTCTAATAGGACGTTAAATGCTGCATACAAAAGGAAGCGGTTGTTAGATGCACTTCGCTGCCTCGTTATTTCTGGCACAAGAGAATGTTTTAAAGAAATCATTTCGTTCCACTCAGGTTCCTGATGCTTCCGAGTGCATTAATATAAGGTGCATTATTCACTGCAGGGCTTCTCACCGAATGTGATTTATTATCACTTATGTAGCTGAATTTTAAGTAATCTATTGGATAAAATATCAATCTTGCCATACCTTCAGTTTGTATTAAAATAAAAATCCTAGGCTTGTGCCGCAATTTTAAGTCTTTTCTTTTTCCGAAAAGTCCTCTCAAGTAATTGTACACACCATATGACGTAAATGTTTTGATAGCACCGTCTTTGAACATACAACATGCACCAATTGAGTTCTATTAGCACAATAAATAAAAACTTATTTCAAGACAATAATAACATGCATAGGTAACTAACAATTATACTTTTCTGTCATATAAACATTACCACTGGGACAGTTATTGCATACGAATATAGCCAAACTGCAACCCCAGGGGTCCCATTATCAATGTTATTACCAATAACTTCTGAGAATAATAAGCAAGCAGAAGTAATTCCATCTCCTCAGCCTTAAACGGGTAAAATTTCATAAGAATGATATGAAGAAACAGGATGGCCATATACATACAACAAAGTAAAATGGTGGAACATTACCTGGTGACAGAGGAATACAAAGAGGTTTTATTCCTTTCCATGAAGGACTCATTGATTGTGAAATATCTTGCGATACATATATACACGAAGGAACCTACTGACTACAAGTAATTATGAGATACAGGGTCAATTCGGTTGCAGCTGACCTCCAAGGATATGGAATATTAATCCTCTTACATTTTTTATTCATTCTTAAATATTAGATTTGGCTTTTATGACCTTGAAAAGAGTGTTTGCTTTTATATTCATAATTACTTCAACCATAAGTTGAGCGCTGTGATGTGTCCTTAATGTTACAGTACAATGCCCATGATCTAGAATTCTTGAATATCGTTAATGCTCGATTCATCTCTAGAAGCTTCCTAAAGTGAATTGTAACACGCACCCTGTGTAAAGATTCGGATGTTTTCTCTCTCTCTCTCTCTCTCTCTCTCTCAAAACCAGGGCGATTGTTTCGAGTATGGTATACTGAAACCGCAGAGTATGTCAAGTTACGAAGATAACTCCTTTTTGCTTAATTCTCCGCAAATGCGGTTCATGATTAATTTGAAAAAACCATCAAATATTTCTAAATGAAGTTAATTCAGCTATAAGAATAATGTAGATCATCAGACCTCTAACCTGTGTGTGTTATACTGTTAGAGATATTTACTCTTATTCATCTCTTGAGTTAACTTTGAATCAATTCGGCTACTACTAAGACACTATGAAATCGGACACGAAGTATACGGATGGCCAACGACAGTTCCAAAGCGCCACATACGTCACATTAGGGATCCTCCCCAAACTCCGAAAACAAATTAGGTTCTCCATCCCAGCAAAAAGCAGTGAACAAAGTTTCCAATACTTCATTCACTGGAATAAGTGAATAGAATAGGATAGAATAGAATATACAATTTAGGCCGAAGGCCAAGCGCTGGGACCTACGAGATTATCCAGCGCTGAAAGGAAAATTGAGAGTAAAAGGTTACATATATGAAATAGGAAGAAAACCTCGCAGGTGCACTATGCAACAATTTGTAGAAGGTGGAAAGTAAGTGGAAGAAAGAATATGAATGGAACTGCGGTAAAAGGAATGAAAGGAGTTGCAGCTAGGGGGCGAAGGGACGCTGCAAAGAACCTTGAGTAATGCCTACGGTGCACTGACAGCACCACTTCCCTACGGGGAGAATGGAGGCATATATACTGAAATGACAAATATTGACTTATGAATATAGCGGAATAATGTCCCAACCCTCCCACCGCCTCCTAAAAAATTATTTCATCACCTCGGGTAGAGTTCTGGCGCATCGTGCTAAGAAATCCTTCATCCAAGTGCGTAATTATCAATAACATTTTAATGGTAAAAATAAACATTTCTGCTCAGACCCAGCTTGATTCCCCTCGGACGATTAAAATGTACAACTACGTTATCTGATTAAAGATCACGATAAGAGCATCTCCCAACAAACATGACGATAAAACGTAATCTTGACAGCACCGCAGATCGTAAACCCTTTCGAACTTGGAAGCGATTAAGAATGGCCAAAGTCCAAGGCAAAAATAAGACCTGTCACTCAGGATTTACATAAGGCAACACTTAATTTCAGCCCAAATTTTCTTTCACCAGAAGAGGAGAGAGAGAGAGAGAGAGAGAGAGAGAGAGAGAGAGAGAGAGAGAGAGAGAGAGAGAGAAAGAGGGGGGGGGTGGCTGACAGGTGGTTACGTCATGGCAAGCATGATGATGCATAAATAGCAGTGTTTGTCTATAACTGAAAATTTCACACTGCATTCTGTCTGGCACGCAATGCCGTTACGCCAAAACCGGCTCTCTCCTGGTAGACATATTACAATGCTTGAATCATCATACGCAATACATAAAATGCATTTTAGGTCCAATTATACGATATAACATGTTGCTTTAAAAATTTTTCTTAATTACTGGAAAAAAATTTAATTGCTGAGGCAAATGTAATAATTTCACATTAAAGTTTTAGAGGACATTTTGTCTCAGGAGACATCCATTTACTTCAGTTTTTTTATTATTAATAATTCCTATTTTTACCTTTTTAAATAATTTCTTTTTATAACTAGGTCTAGTTACCCTCAACCCCGATTGATAAAAAGAAAACCTGCCTCAGTATCGAAACGGCGATAGCAGTAATGTTAATTCAAAATTGAATAGACTCCAAGCCATGACGATAAGCCCCTCAATTAATTCTGAGCTTCTGATTACAAAATATGTTGAGGAATGCTTGATTTTCCAGAGCAGCAGCGAAACAAAAACAAGTCGCCAGGACTCATTCTAAGGAAAGGTAAGTTTCCCACGAACTTTGCACCTCCTTAACTGATTATGACACTGAAAAAAAAAAAAGTTGATTTATGGCAGCAGCAGGATAATGATCCAAACCTCAACCCCCAGAGAAGAATTAAGAGACAGTCTCCCAATACAAAATGAAGCTACTAGATTTTAGGATTACTAAAATGAAGATAACGGATGCATTAATGCTGGTTGCCACAGTAACAACAGTGCGCCAACATTAACAAGGTAATGGCCTTGCCGGTGACGAGACTTGTTGGAAAAACTTGAAGGTCTGGATTTAGGAAACTCTTATGCAGAGATGAAGGCCAATAAACCTTATTTGCATCTCCAGTCGGTTTGAATTTATACGGTCCACTGTCTATGAGCTTCCTGTTCCAAGTCTCCAGACAATGCGAACTTCATGGGTGCATCAGCTTGAATCCAAACGTAATAGTATATTTTGTGTTAAATTGGTTGTTATGAGATAGCACAGGGGACTACGTCCCTCAGTTCTGTCGATGTCCTGTATAGTACAGAAAAGAATGAATTGCATACTGCTAAGCAAGTGGAAATATTAGGGAGAAATGCCAGTTTTGATAGTTGAAGTTGTATAGAGTTCAAACAGTTTTATATATATGAAGTGTTGCCGAAACATACGACATAGATAAAAAAAACTGTTTGGTAACGATGTAATACTCCAATGGATTCATTCACTTCGTTCGCTTTGTTTCCTTCAATTCAACTAAACCCAAGTATGCGTATTTTGGCTATGCGTACATCAAAACATCAAAGGCTTTAGTCAATCATTAACTATGATCAATTTATAAATACAAGAGCAAAGCAACGTAACGTAATATAAAAATAATCCGCGAAATGAGTACACATAAAATAAGCATATTACCTCGATTTTCAAAACTTGCCTCTTAATTATACCTGTGAAAAAAACCGTATAAGTGCTGCTTGAATCCTACTTAATTGAAAGGTTACAGCTTTAAATTGTATTATACAAAGGTTTATACAAATACACATGATCAAAATATATCTTCTGTGAGTATTTACATAAAATGTGTAAAATTATGGAAGAGCAGGGGCTACAAAACGAGAACAAAGTGCCATTGTACAATTATATTAATAAATTAAGTGTGAAAAATAGCTTATCGAATGAAATGCATACGTGCATTACTTCATTTCAAGTACAGACAGAACGAAAGTAAAAATCAATGCATATACAGAAGTCTTTGCAAGCGAAGGTGGTAAACTTTAGGCAGAGAAAGGCCACCGAATTCGACCTATCAGACTTCATATCACCATGTTAACAACGACGGTGCTTGCACATTTTCAGCAGTGAAATAATAATATACGCTCCGTTAAGAAACCTGACTCTCATAAGCCTTTACAAAATAACTTTGATAACGTCTTGGGATATTGTTCATGGAGGTCACCCGCTGCGCATGTGTGTGTGTGTGTGAGAGAGAGAGAGAGAGAGAGAGAGAGAGAGAGAGAGAGAGAGAGAGAGAGAGAGAGAACTTCGTGCATAAATGCACTATAACTAATTGATAACTTAATAATTCACCATTAATGATCTTTACTAAAATTGTAATTAAAATTATTAATTCATATACCCCATAAGCAGTACGAGAGACATTCCTAACAAAAGCAAAAGATAAGCACTGCATTACACTGGCTGTAATTGTTTCTGATCATATTACGATAGTAGTTATGCAACATTATATATATATATATATATATATATATATATATATATATATATATATATATATATATATACATATATATATATATATATATATATATATATATATATATATATATATATATATATATATATATGATACATAGATAGATAGATATATAAACAAGTAAATTAAATGCAGTGATAATTATGCAACACATGTGCACAACTTAGGGCTTATCTTCTGGAAAATTTGGAAAAAACTGTAAGACAAGAAAAAACTGCAAATGGAACGGCGCACAAGCAAGAGGAGGAAGCGAGCGGAGGGGAGACAAGTTTCCTCGACAACTGCTACTCGTCCCCGACACATGATTCTCACCTGGCAGCTTCAAGGTGATTGACCTCGAATTCTTCTCGGGCTTACTAACTCCTCCTCCTCCTCCTCTCCCCCTCCTTTTGGCCACCTTCTCCCCCCACCCCTCTCCTTCCGCCCTCCTTTCCCCTCTTCCTCCTCGTGGAATTCAGGCAACGACCTCCAGACTTGTTGGAGAGGGATAACACCACACGTTGCGTCCTTACATAAAATGGTGGACAGAGACCGCGCTCAAAATGGCGCATAAAAACTTATAGAAATAAGACCTCCCTAAATGCGCTGATAAGGGAAACGTATTCAATATGAAGTTTCAACAGTAATTGCGAAAGTTAACGTCCTGGTTTACTTATATAACACAGATATACAAGTAACGGGTATCTGCAGAAAATTTGTTCGCAGCCACAAAATCAGATGCTTCCTTCTTTTACTAACACATACCAGTGCACTATATGGCCGCTTACGTGTGGTCTAAACTTCGTGCAAAAATATTATCAAACACTTTGTAATTATACTGTAAAATCTGAAATATCTTGGTGACAGTTTGGCAGGCGTCTCCGGTAATTTTGACAATCTTATTGTCGAATGCAGTTGATAAAGGAGCCACTTGTAATTTTCGAGAATGTGATGGATCTAGTTCTGTTGAGAGTTATATCTGTCTTAGTTGAGGCTTTTGTTTGCGATTTCACTGATCCCTCTAACCACCTTGCAATAGCGATGGATATCTGGTTAATAAGTATATTCCAGTAACTACTGTAAAACTAAGCAACTCGAGCCCCATGCCAACTGAGAAAAAACCGAACATCACTGCCGTGCTATAAAAAGTCTGAAGTAAATAATAACCTTCATCATATAAAATTAAATTGAGCTTTCACAAATTTTAACTCGTTCAGAGAATAAACATCAAAAGTCGAACTACTGATCGACTTTGCCGACGAAAGTACACGACCATGCAATGATTAATGCACCAAGTTCAACATATTACTACGTAATCGATACTGAACTTCCGAACGTTTGCAGACAGCCAATGTAATTGAAATAATTATCACCCACTTGCATGAGAGAAACTAAAAAAACTTAACATTTCATAATGTAAAATCAGCCTTTTCATTGAGGGTTCTATTCAAGCGTACTAACCAATAATTTTAAGCCCCCACAAACTTCAATGTGTCCGGAAACTATTCTTTAACCCAACAGACGACAAAGAACTACTGCTCAGGGCCTTTGATTCTCCCGTAGTCATTCCTCGTCATTATACCAGTCCTTGGGCTACCAACCATCAAAAATGTTCTTTGTTCGAAGGGCAAGAGAGGTTCCTCGCCAGCCTATACAGCTGGAGAGGAGAGGACAGAGGTAGTGTTTTGCCGACAGTTAAAAAACCATGACTCTTTAATACAACTAAACTCAATACCTTTCATTTCAGTGTTTTCATTTTAATTGGTATTTTTCAAGATGACGGAAAATTCTATAAAACTGAGTCCAATCCAAAGGGTAATATAAATGATGGCTGCAACAATCACAGACTACTTTTTATCCTTCCTCTGCTCTCTAAAGCTGTCGAAAAGTTTGTCTTTGAATCTAGATATTCGGCTCGTGAGAGCCAGTAATCATACGGGAAACATTTGGGTACCGGTAAAAACTTAAACTTTTATATAAAAAGAGTTGCTTTCTAGATAACCTTGACAAAGAGTATGGTTAAAAATATCATCAAACTGATTTTGGTGACTTGGTGACTTTATCATGAACTTATATCTCGCGTGTTGGAGCCCATATAATTAATTTCATTCTAAAACTTCTAGACAGCGATATTTTTAATAAGGTTAAACTGATCTTCAAAATACGTTATTTCGGTAATCAAATTATATAACTCTTGATGCCGTTATTTGCTAACCACCCCCTCCCCCCAAAAAAATATAAAAAATAAATAAATAAATAAAAAGGGTAGATTTCTTTCACAAAGCAACAAAATTAAACAGTAAATGGTGTGAAAGAAAATACCATATACTTTAGATCGGGTTTCTCCTACAAGTTAGTAGCAACCCACGATTTTTATATATAATCTAAAAAAAAACGAGCAAAAATGCGCCGTTTCTTTAGCGCAATCCAGTTTTCTGTACAGCGTATAATAAAATCAAGGCCACCGAAAATAGACCTATCTTTCGGTGGTCTCGGTAAAATGCTGTATGAGCCGCGGCCCATGAATCTTTAACCACGGCCAGGTGGTGGCCTGTCCTATATCGTTGCCACATACACAATTATGGCTAAATTTAACCTTAAATAAAATAAAAACTACTCAGACTAGAAGGCTGCAATTTGGTATGTCTGATGATTGGAGGGTGGATGATCAATATACCAAATTGCAGCCCTCGAGCCTCAGTAGTTTTTAAGATCTGAGGGCAGACAGAAAAAGTGCGGACGGACAGATAAAGCCGGCACAACAGTTTTCTTTTACAGAAAACTAAAACACCAACAGAAGTCGTAATTTCATTTTTCCCAAGAATGGTCATTAGGGTTTTGGGCCATCCACAGGAGACGTAAAGTTCGGTCATCTGCATAAGCTCTCTAACAAAAACGAACTACCACTACTACTACAGTACTACCTTTACTCTTCTCTAGTGCGCTTGCCTCTAGAGAGAGTGTTACAGCATCATACTGGTTTGCAGAGCATCAGCTTCCACATTCTGCTGCCGTACCATTACGGCACACACACACAAACACACAAACAAACACACTCACACACACACACACACTGCCTGGTAACAGGCGTCTTTCATTTCCTCTGCTGTGATACACTGAAAAGGGTCTTCTTAGGTGGTGGTGCTAATACTGATGCTGGTGCGTGGCATACCGGTTGTAATGCAGTTTAAAAGTACTTTGCCTTCCCTGCCTTACACTTTAATTGCTATTTTTTGATAGATTTGACTTACTGCCGTGCTATTTTACTCTCTTTTCAGTAGGCACTACATTGTGAGGAAGATTAAGTTAATGGTCTTTTGGTTTGCTCCGTATTTATGCATGCACACTTTCAATAATAATAATAATAATAATAATAATAATAATAATAATAATAATAATAATAATAATAATAACATAAATGATATTAATAGTAGTAGTAGTAGTAGTAGTAACAGGATAAAAACTTCAAATTTCAAGCATGCTCCAGGTAATGGGTTGCAGGCGACGAATATTCTGTTTGCTTCCCAACAACTTGAACACAGGTGAACGGCGTTGCTGATACAAACATGTAGGTCAAGAGAGTTCATACAATGCTGATATGCGTCTTTTTTCCCACCTGCCATAACAAGGTATTGTGTTATTCACCACAATCTACCTATCTATGTAAAAGCATAAACACATATCTTAAATAACACCAAAATATTTCCCCAGTGCTAAAGAATAAAAAATAATAAAATAATTTTCTTCAGTGAAAAGCAAATACGCGAGAAACGGCCTTTTACAACTGTAATCATCTCAGCAATGACCACGACCAAGTCGACATAACATTTAAAATTGAATATACAGTTAAATGCGCCCAGGAGGGACGCTGATTTCGACAAACACATAAAGCCGGTTTTAAAATTGTTTACGGAGAGAGAGAGAGAGAGAGAGAGAGAGAGAGAGAGAGAGAGAGAGAGAGAGACGCAAACCAGCTCTGCACAAGTCCTCCTCGATCTGTGCCGCTGATAGCCTTTGTGAAACCCAATTTAATGGTGCCTTATGAAGCTTATATAAAAAGAATATTTACAAGTACAATCTCTTTTATCAATCCCGGTGCCTTGATGCTACCCGCGATAACGAGAGCGAATACATGCAAAAGAGAAGGCAACAGAAATAACCCCATCAAGTTATAATAACAACCACTGCTGAAAGATAATGTTGCACCTAACATCCTGTATTGTGGATGAGACTGCTATCCCTAAGCCTTTCCCACCTCCCCTTGGAAATAACTCACTGCAGTTGACTATAAAATACAAAATTCAGTGCCTATGTCAAAAGGGCCACAATATGGCCCTAGGGAATGTTTTTAAACCTTTCAGCCTCGTTGAGGAATCTAATACCGACTCGCAACCGGTGAGGTGAATGACCTAATACTACACTTCGCTTGATTCTTGGGACTTCTGACCAAGGACCATCCTCCCTCACCACTGACCCCTAATACAAAATGAAGGTGTTTTGGTACGTACTTCGGGACGGTGGGCAACGTCTGAAAGGTCGGGACTTGGCGTCTAAACCATACTTGTAATACCTTCAAAAAAAGACTGGTTGATTGATCATGAGTTATCTGGCATCAAATGCGAAACATCTATCAACTGAGCCAACATCAAACTCCGTAAACTAAACAAATCGACTGCTCTTGAACGTCTGTGGAAGTCCCCACCGATAAGCCTAACACACTTCGAGATGATTAAGAAATGTTAAGGGTGTCGGGACTAGTCAGAGAATCCCTGGAAGTATTTGAGAAAAAAATCGTTAGACACGAAAAGTGAAACACGCACCTCTTTAGCCGGTCCTTCCCTTTCTCCTTCGTGAGTTATTAAGCGGTGCTTCTTCACAGCTTTTATTCTTTTCCTCTTTACTCTCCCGACAACCGAATCATTTTCTCATTTCAAGGTTCAACTAAGAGGTGTAATTACGGGGAGCCGCAAAGGCGTTCTCCATGGCCATGTTATTATTACGCTTTTTATCTCCTCGAAAGGCCGGCTAATTGCTTAGAATTACTATTTGTGTTGAAGACGTTTGCTTTATGCCGAGAGTTCTTTACTTATCAATTAACTCTAATCTAGATAAAAGTTTACTGTCTCTACCACACACTTAACTTTTCGCTCTTTACTCGCCACCTCGCCTTGGTCGTTCCAAAACGGAGTTCAACTTAGGTTTGAAAGTGATTTGCCCGCAAAGCAAAATGGTCATCAGCGAAGTACATAAATAAGTAGTAAATATGTAAGGTAACAGCTAACTATTTAAATCTGGGCTATTAACCCTTGCATCAATTATACACGGTTACTTTTACCAGAGACAGTGGCAATATTTCTGAAAAATCTAGAAGCAATGTAAAATCTCTGCGGCAAATAATATCCACATTTAACCCATCAACATATATGACGACATGACCATATGTTGCACCTGCAATGTACAGTATAGTCCAAAGCATTTCCTGTATTCTGTAGAATGCTACTTTGATTATATAAGATTCTTCCCAATGTTTCACGAGAGCTCACTAGAATATTTTCGAGACAATGCACAAATAATCAGACAAAAACACAGCAGAGATGACAAATTTCGTCATAAGGATTTCAATATTAACATTAAGTACTCTGGGTATTTCTGCTGAAAAATTAATTATCCCTTTCAGGCACTATACTTAGGGTATTTCTGTTGAAAAATTAATGATCCCTTTCAGGCACTAACTCATCGCCAAATATTAATCAATTAAAATATGCAATTCAAGAGTATGAGAACTTATACGTATTATTCAAATATGAGTGAAATTTTAAGTAAATTATGTACCTATGGTTCAGTAATACAAAAAACAATATTAAAAAGTAAGAACACTCGGACATCGTTTTCATTACTATAACATGACAGTAGCCAGTATAAGGTATACACAACAGTTAACTTGAACTATGATAATTAAGCTTTCCTGGAAATATACTTTTTATCATCTCATCTTCGTGAGATTTTCAAGTAAATAATTCAAAACATAATTGACAGCCAACGATTACAATAAATGCATAAATGAATAAATTAGCGGGCTGCATGCCGTTACCCGGATCTGTGAAATCCACAATTACAAATGCACCTGTCTTCAGATAATGAAACGCTTCACGTGCACACCACCTGGCTTATTTTAAATCAAGCATTACTGCCGTACTCTACCGAAATGCTCACAACCAAAATGATTACGGCAACTGCTGGAAAATACAAAAACAAAAAGCTTTCTAAGAGTAGTCAACGTGCATGTTGCACATGACAGTAATTGCCTTTATACTATTCCTAGTCCTTGGCACACTGAAACAGTCTTCAGAGATAGCTTTCCGTGCTATTAATTTCTTCAAAGTTACTGTAATTGTTTACACTTTAGTTGCTTTATGGACTGAAACAACAAAAGCATCAATAACAATTTTTGTTACTTTTCTTTTTCTACAGCTATTAATATTCATATTCTTTTCTCTGAATATACTGTACATTATCAATACTGATCCAAATGTTGTTCACTATATGTCTACTAATCCACACTGATAATCTTATCAACGCCACTTTAATATGAATGAAATTAATTTTCTGTAATTTTTCTCCAAGGATACAATGTACAGAATGAGGCAATAAGTAAACACGTGTCCTCAAACACCTGACCGGACAAGTGCACACGAAAAGCAAACCCATCTCTAATATAACGGAAAACCCAATCAACCATCTTCACTTACACTGACAAAAAACCAGGAGCAAATATTTAATTTGAAACTCAAACATTATTTCTATAACATCTGTGAGGTGACTCATTTAGAAGTGGAGCATGATAGTTAACCATATAGTTAGAAAATGAACAAGTTTATGACCCTGATTTTCGTAGGCTAAAAAATCACGTTAACGAAAAATCGACATTTAAAATGCTTGTACTTTTTGCTTCCAACCATTCATAAATATAATAAACATTCTACTTGAAATGTACTTTTGATCTCTGAGTTGAAACGAAATAAAGTGTGTACTGCTCAATGACAATGTAAATAGGACAGGTGACTCAGACGAACAAGCTATACAGGAACGGAGAATATTTAACATGATTTATTCATCCGGCGGAAGATTATATTCCAAAACCACAAACTACGAAAAACTATATGAAAGCCCAAGGAAAAGAATCTGACTTCAGCTGGCATAAAGAACTGATATTAATCTGCGCACTTAATGTTTCATCAATAACAGAGAAAACTGAAAAGGTTGCTCATGACATAAACACGTCAAAACAGAAAACAGCTAAAAAAAAAATAAACGAGAGGCTGCCGTTACATCCTGTTCTGATCTCAGCTTTCCCAAATAATAACTCATCCCATACGTCAAACTCTTTAAAAGGCTTGAATAACAACCAGCATTTTCCCTTGAAAACCACGGCACTGTCCAAGATTTAGTGTGCAAGATTTAATTACCGTAATCAGTATCGCCATGATAATTGTGAGCAGAAGATTACGATAGGCACGGGAGTAATAAGTCTCACTGACCACCCTGAGTTAAACGATGGAAAAAATACTGCAGTTTGGAATCTCGCAAGAAAAAATTATCATTTTTCCTTTCTTGTTCTTTTGTTCCTATTAGTTCTTCTCTTCTCTTTTCAATTCACCGGTTCGTGAAATCCGACTTTGCCTATTCTATTCTCTTACTTCTCCCTGATCAAATCTTCATACCTTAAACTCAATGCATATTTTGAGTCGTTATTATAATTTGCAACGTTATTTAAACCACACCAAATGATGCAAGTAAGAAACCTGCTTCCCAATAACCACATCACAAAAGAGCATCTCACGTAAAAGGCCTTAAATCTTTGCTTTTCGTGACCAAGAGTATTAGCTCGATGCAATATCAATTAAACAACAAAGGTTCGGTATGTTTTCTTTCGTCGATAATAATAATAATAATAATAATAATAATAATAATAATAATAATAATAATAATAATAATAATAATAATAATAATAATAATGGAAAGAGAAACCCACAAGATTCCTGTGTATAACTTGTTTACTTGTAAATATTTACATGTTACTTTTAAACTCGAGTACTTTCAGGTCCTAACTGTGACCCTTTTTAGTTTAAAAGTAACATGTAAATATTTACAAGTAAACAAGTTATACACAGGAATCTTGTGGGTTTCTCTTTCCATCTTCAGAAGAAAACTGAAAGAAGTTTTTGTTTGGTTAATAATAATAATAATAATAATAATAATAATAATAATAATAATAATAATAATAATAATAATAATAATAATAATAATAATAATAATGTCTATTATTACTCATGTTAATAAATTATGGTGGTTATCCTTGTTATCGCAATTATCATACGGAAAAAACAATAAAATAACTATATGTCAAAATTTCAAGAATTTTACGTGAATGCGAGTCACATTCACATATTTAACTTATATGTTACACATTACCTTAACTAAAGTGCGCTTCATATCCCCATAAAACAGATGAGGAACGTTATATACCTTATTTAGTTTTATTGTCCTTATAATCCCATAAAAAAAACTTGTCTGTTCTTTCAAAACGGTCTGACCTCCAGCACATTTCAGACAATTTCTTCTGTCCTCCATAAAGCTTACATTATGCTCCAATCACTACCATCACATGGCTACACACCTTTCCCATTAATGCATATCCAGTTTTTATAGCCTTTACTGAGAGAGAGAGAGAGAGAGAGAGAGAGAGAGAGAGAGAGAGAGAGAGAGAGAGAGAGAGAGAGAGAAGTTCACCTTGAGAGACTATGATACTTTGCTTTAGTGAAATAATGTGGGTGTAAAAAACAAAGTCGTTACGTAGTGAAAGATTGTCCTTGTTCGAACAAGCGACATTGACAGGACAAAAAGACTTAGAGCTATTTGCTACGAGCAACATTCAGACAATAAAAAGGGCTATACATTTAAAGGCCACATGGATGAGCACGCACACAAGCACATGGGACAGGCCAAAAGACACGTACATAGGATGAGATGAGTACACAGGATAAGTAGGTAAAGAATCTAGGAAGAGAAAACGTCTTGCTATGAAGCGTGATCCCTTCCTAATGCATCAACTATAAACCTGTCTTCGATTAATCGGGGAAACCCTTTCGAAGAAAAAAAAAAAAAAAAAAAACTGAAGAAAAAATGCGCCGAAGTTTCTTCGGCGCAATCGAGTTCTCTGTACACCGTATAATGCTACATGAAACTTTCACCCGGGGCCCATGAAACTCTCAGCCGCGGCACATGAAACTTTCAGCCACGACCCGGTGGTGCCCTGTGCTGTTGGCACCTGTAGCGGTGCCAGACGCACGATCATGGCTGACTTTAACCTTAAATAAAATAAAAACTACTGAGGCTAGAGGGCTGCAATTTGGTATGTTTGATGATTGGAGAGTGGATGATCAGCATACCAATTTGCAGCCCTCCAGCCTTAGTAGTTTTTAAGATCTCAGGGCGGACAGAAATGTGCGGACAGACAGACAAATATCCATCTCAAAAGCTTTCTTTTACAGAAAACTAAAAGAAGAGGAGGAGATGGTTGCACTACTGAACAAAATTACATGTATCTCGTAATGACAGTACTTCTAACAGTGATAATGAGGATAATCACATGACTGACTTAACTGTACTCTTCGTATGAAACCGGGCGCAAGCGAGAGCGTAAAAAACTTTTTGCTGTTAAATTCTTGTGGTTCAACCAATTCGAGTCCAGAAACCGGGCTGGGGTCAGGGCTTAAACGCTAGCCATCATCTCCCATAAATCTGTCAAGTTTATAAATGTCTCTCGACTACAGGCAGCGCGGTTTATGGCCTTCCACGCAAATCAAACGGTTTGCCCTTCGAGACAGTCATCATTCCGATCCCCTGCTTGAGTTGCATGAATTCCATTATTTCAAAAGTTCCATTTCTTCCTTTACACTTTCATTTAAAAGAAAAGTTCGAGTTTACAATGCTTCCATACTGTCCTGATATCAGGAAAGAATATAAACCGAAAGATCATATACATAATGTGTAACACTGATTCCTTAATCAAACATATCAACCAATTCATTAGAAATGGCGTAAAAAAGTATTCAACAAAGCCTTTGTTACCTAGAAACAACTTAATAAATAAAAAGACCATAAAACCACCATAAAACTCTTAAAAGGCTATCTTTACAAGTCGAGGCAAATATGTATAAATATTGGCACGTAGAAAAAGAATTTATGATGCATATTAATTATATATATATATATATATATATATATATATATATATATATATATATATATATATATATATATATACATATATAATCTATATGTGGGCGCGTGTGACTGACATTTTAGATATCCACGATGCCCTCATAAAATTACATATGTATCTGGTAAAAACTGAACAGTAGATTCTAAAATTATATATATAATTTGTGTGTGTGTGTATGTATATATATATATATATATATATATATATATATATATATATATATATATATATATATATATATATATATATATATATATATATATATATAAAATACATATATACTGTGTATATATATATAAATTTACGAGTTTTGCCTACCTTTACGTTACTTGAGATTGCCAGAGCGGTCAAAAAATGGTGAATTTTTCTATTATCCTTTCGAAACGAAATAATATCCTTCTATATTTCATGGACAATTTCAATATGACACTTGTATAGGCTAATCTGTGAATCAAAGAGCTCTTTCAGTGATGAGCTAACGTTTCTAATAAAAAAAATCTCGATAATTCACAAATAAAACTTTAAAAGAATGGTCACTCAGAACAGCTACGATTTTTGTAGGTCTAAGAGCTCATTTCTAGAGCATCGTTGAAGTCACTATAACCATTGGGATCTGTGATTTATGGAAGTCTATTGTAGTCGTTCCGTGCTGAGCCTATGCATGAAATGGAGATGGAGATGGGATGAGACTGTGATCAGAAAGAGGGTGGGGAGTCTAGGGATGAGGGGGGGGCGGTTGGAGATAGGTGGAAAGGGGACGTTGGCACAGATTAACCTCCATCTCTTTTGTAACTCGAGTTATTCAACTTTTCCTCGCCGGTTCTGTACAGAGACCTAGGTGCAACGCGGAATATGTAAATAACAGACAACCTAGTTAAAACGATGTTAAACCATTACAGTAGCCTGAAGGCCGGTGCCCGCTCTCGCACCACTACAGAACAAACGGAGTAATGAATACCTTTGAAATTTGTACTTCTTACCCAACAATCAAAACCACCTCCTGGGAGAGGATCATACAAACAGACCACCATGAATGTACCCTTCTGAGAGAGAGAGAGAGAGAGAGAGAGAGAGAGAGAGAGAGAGAGAGAGAGAGAGAGAGAGAGAGAGAGAGATTTCACTAAATTTCACTTCAGTCATTAAAAATGTCTAACAATCACAGCAAATATTTAATTATTCCATAGAGATCAGGAAATTTCCATACCACAGATATAAAAATGATATGCAAAACTAATTTAAGAGGACTAAGCCGGTGGAAGTTATTTTTCAAGTGGCCAGAAAAACTAAAGATACTAAATAAACTCTTACTCTAACCCTGGAACAACATGATAAGACGCGAGGAACGATACAGGATAAAAAAAAAAATAACCTAGAAAGTAACATTTCAACATCTGCTCATGAGGAAAAACAAACGCGCCCACAGTCAAGTACCAAAAATCAAAGCTAAATCAAGACCGCGCATGGGGTTACCCGCTCCATTCTTCACCTTATGTGGCCTATCACAGACGAATAGGAGATTCCAGGAGACTAAGCGCTCGCACACAAAAGAATGCTATGAGATGAGCGTCTTGAGAGCAGGCATGTAACAACTATGACGCACCAAGCATATCCAAATGGCCAAAGTTTACAAATACTTCAGCACCTGAATTTTCTAGCGCTCATATGTGGATGTCCATAACAATGCCTCTATCTTTAAAATTCCGAAACGTTAGTTTACCAACAAATCAAAAAGCCCAGCACAGTATATTTATATCAGTATATTGAAGCCTAATGCGATTACCAGGGAGATCCCATTAGAATCTTAAAAACCGAGTTCCCAACACGATACCTAAACGCTCAAGGACTACCCATAACTCTGGAGCTAAAATTAGTCACCACTGAAAGACCGCGCATAGTTCTTGGCACTAAAAGTATATCTTACGCTAATACAAGAAAGCTTTGATCAGTACGTTTCTATACATGATCATCTGCCTAGTAATCTTCATAAATCTCTCTATACAAATCCCTTGCTAACAACAACAAAATTACACTGATAAAAGAATACGAAACATATACCCATTTATTCTTTTGCGTTTAAAACAAGAGCTTGATCACTGCCTTACCCAATTGACAGAGAGAGAGAGAGAGAGAGAGAGAGAGAGAGAGAGAGAGAGATAATCTCTTTATAAAGTTAGAACAAATTTTCTCAAAGTACATGCCATATTCTCATACATAAATATATACATGAACTTAAGAACTTTAACTGCCGAATTCTTAGATGAACCCCTGTGCATAAAACTTCCAAAATATTTACCACTTCATAACTCAACAGAAGGCTCGTCAGATGAGGTGACGTAAGAAAGGTACAGCCTTCCGGTTTCTCAGCTTGCATAGGGATGAGGTTGCTGGCCCCAGCGGTTTTTATTGGAGCCCAGCAAACGCTAGTGCTGTATCCATTTACAGCACTGTAAAATTTTACCTTTTGCAGACATTTTCAGATAATTATTTTAGGGAATTCTGGGACTATAAAAAAAATCAAAACATCCTGAAAAAATTACTTAGTGCACACGAAGTATTACACAACAGTGCAATAAATTTCTTATGAAAAAGGTTGCCAACTTATTGTCTGCAGTCTAAAACGAAAATATTACCCGATAGAGCCACTGACTGGGAGAGGAGCGAGGACTCGGGTGATATGTATCCTGCTGTCCCAGTGAAAATAAATACAAACGCTAACAAATTCTTGTCTATGCAATGCACGTAGGTCTTAAAAATAGACAAATTATTCACTTCTAAATATAGGATACTCTTGGTACCTGGGAAAAGCTTCTGGGTGGAATAATACAACTTCTTGGTGATATACGAAGTTAATGAAAAAAATAAAGATCGTGACGGTGTAAATAAAAATTAAAACATTTGCATTAACATATGCTTATAACTACAAGCAAAAGCCAGTTGAAAAATACTTCTTGGTGAAACTCCAAGTTAAAAAAAAAAAGAGGAGGTTGGGACAGTAAACAAGAATTACACAATTTGCATTAAAATATGCCTATCTCTAAAGGCAGAAGCCATTTCATGATGAAATGGGTAAGAATTTCATCGAATACAACTTACAGCTTTAATCTAAGACCTGTAGCTGACAAGACATTTGGTGAAAAGGCCCACGAAAAATGTGATAACAATTAGTGAGAATTATTGAAACTTTGGAAAATGAAATCATTCTTTCCATTATTTTTTTGCGCACGCGCACACACACACACAAACACACACACACGATCATTACTCTTTCCTTGGCATCAGTAATAAAACATAAACGATTTTTGGGGAAATGAGACATGCCAAAAATAGTAAAAGGAATTAACAATCTTCATTTTGAAGGTCAATACAAAATAAAGTATCACGTTGTGCTAAAATGGTATTCTGTAAATCCTCACGAAGGGAACATAAACAAAAGATAAGCAGTCTCATGTACCGGTGAAAAAGAATTCATGCTATTCAGCAACGAATTATCTGCATTTTATGAAGTATCTACTCCTAACGATTTGGTGGAATCCTGCTCATTTAAACTGAAAAGAGAATAAACATTAAAGAATCAAGATACAATTTAAAATTACTTTCTTTACACCATCCACTGCCAAATAACTAAGGGATTTTCAGACTGTTTCTCATATGTCAACGAAGAAAGCGCGGACAGAATGGCGACTTACAAAAACACACTTCCAACAGAGAACCCCTTCTTTGGCGGACAAGGTCAGCCATAGAGAGTATGGTCCTCTACCCGATCCCCCAAAACAATACAAACAAGTTTCCATGGCGTTCGAAGATGAGTTCGATGACCCCGAATGGATACAATTATGAATACATAATTCTGGGGTAGTTTAATATATGACCCAACAAGCGTGCCATCCTGCATGTGAGTGTGTGTGTACGAGAGAGAGAGAGAGAGAGAGAGAGAGAGAGAGAGAGAGAGAGAGAGAGAAGCTCCTGCCCGGTGTCTTCCTAGGTGAATGACCCCGTCCATCCCCCATGACTTAGCCTGTTAGCAATGCAGAGGCCACTAATATACACTTACGGAGACTTTCTCATTTACGAAGTTCTTACACCGGCGAGGCGTTGAAGTCACCAGGCGTTATTTCCTCCAACAAGTAATTATTGTAATCGACGATATTTCGTAACTTTCCAGCATCTACGTTCTGATTGGCTGAAGGAAATCGAATCAGTTTCCTACGTCACAGAACGCCCAAAATCTAAATCATTCCTTTTAATTACAAATAAACTCTGAATACGACTGTACTTTACCTAATAACATCATTTCCTAAAATGAAAATGAATAACCGTAAAAACTGAAGGAAAACTAACCTTTTACTTGTAATTGAGGTTGGGCAAGGTTATGGGGAGAGGGCGGGACTGGGATGGGACACATACGAGGGCAAGAGGTAGCAGTGGAGAGAGAGAGAGAGAGAGAGAGAGAGAGAGAGAGCCCTCCTCAGTGGCAGAGGTAAGGTAGGAAGCTTTCCCAACGGTGTGGGCCAGTTGCCGTTCGCGTGTCTCTCCTGCAGCACGCTCAAGGCCACGACAGCAACAGCAACAGCGAAGGTGCTGGTGCTGCTGAGTGTGCGAGCTTTTATCGTCTCCTGTTTGATAGTTGGGGCTCCCTGCGACTCCCTAGATCATAAAAGGTGCCTCAGGTTAGTAAGACGTTCTATTCGCTGGCTTCTTCTTGTTAAGGATGTGTTGGCAGTTATGAAAGATGAGTCTCATCTTCATTTATTTTGACAATTTTTTCTGCTCTGATGTTTCTTTTAAAAGCCTCTCCGGTCTTTGATAAAAAATTTATCATGCATTCCAAATGTAGGTCCAAATAGGAATTCATGTTTATACACAAAAGTGACAGGAATAAAAATGTCTTTTTACAATCTTGGTAGGCAAATAGGTAGTTAGAGAAATTGCCATAAAATGAGCAACGTCAGAAACCACAAGAATTTAAATAACCGGGTTTGTAAAAAAAAAAAAAAAGTAATGCACTAATAAAACACACACTGAAAAAAACGGAACCACCATAAACTTACACAGTAAACGTACACAGTGAATTACACCTTTTGCACTATTGTTTCTTTAAATTTTTTCATACCTTAACATATTACTGAGTAAAGGCTGTTTTAAAATAGTAGCTTTACTCGCTAAAGAACATTACTTGTCAGAAGCGGTAAGGTCATTAACCTCACATTACAACGCTCACATAATGTAAAAATATTCGCATTAAAAATCTGTAATTTTCTGTGAAAACGTCAAAGGCGATTAATTTTTCATTCCTTTAGATGTCATCTTAAAAAACCACAAGGCAAAAAAGTGACATCCGTCCCACTTTTACATTACGTCTTCTTTCAATATCTCAAGTTTCCATTATGCCAAGGCTAATACAAAACAATAAGATAATTCAATCCGCATTAGACTTGAGAAAAAACTACTTTAAAGCAAATATTTTTATTATCCACAAAAATAATCTTATATAAAAAATCGCCCAGGGCAAAATCTCACAAATCAAAAATATTAAGCATTTTACATGAATTCCACTGATATAATATTCCAAATAAGAAAAGTAATTTACGGACAATAACCTACGTCACGGCGTATCGGCACTCACGGAAACGTTATTCGCTATGGAACGTTTATGACTCAGCGATTGCATGCCGCATTGGGATAGCAAATAAGAATTTATATAATGAAAAAAAATTATACACACAAAAATTAAAATCACGGCGCGGCAATAAAAGCAAAATTAACGAACAAGCAAGATGTGAGGAGCAGGTGGCAGAAGGCGGAGGCACTTAAACGTACGTTTTGCAATTTCAAGGTAACCGGGGATCCGGAGAATTCTGGATGAACAGTCTCACTTGCTAATTCCTCTCTCGCTGCTTCATGACCCTAATCGGTCACTTTTAATTTTCACTGGCAGAGCGTTCGGAATAAATAAAAGGATTAAAGTAAATACATCTCTAACATCAGTTCCTCCCTTCACATATGCTGGGGGCTTATAAACTATATGGTTGCTGGAATCCCTTCCACTGAATTTACAACCGTGTCCATTAGTCTTACCAGACCACGTACAAGCCTGACAATTCTTCACTTGTACAGCGGTAAAAGTCTACCAGGTTAAATGGACAACAATATCTCTCATGCTTAGGTCATATAAATTCTTATTCATGACATGAAATGTTTTATGGCCTTGATGTGGGCCCTATAAGGGCAGAGCGCTTTTCTAAGGCCGCATGGAATAAATTTAGGTGTAAAATAAGCCCATGCATCACTTGAAAGGGGTAAACGACTAATATACGAGCTTACCGAGATTTCTCGCGTTTAATCGAATAGCAATGGTCTGGGTAAGCCTAATAGAACATACTCCGCCATACTCATTCAAATGCCTACGGGGGTTCCAGGTCACCTTTCTTTTATAGTAGGATTTGTATAAAAAAAAACGAACTTTTAGGGGGGCTTAGCTCCTCTCCAAGACATTTTCGTCAGGAGTATAAGATCTTGAGTTAGTATCTTCATAGTATTGTAGGCTTATAATCTGCAAACTGGCAGATGAAGGGACGTATGGAATGACGTTATTCACGAATCCGCCCTGGGGACCGTTGCATAACGTAGGATAAAACGTTGCCTTCCGGTAAATTTGCCCGACTACTATGTGCAACCAGGGGGGAGAGGAGAGAGAGAGAGAGAGAGAGAGAGAGAGAGAGAGAGAGAGAGAGAGAGAATGATGTCTACATAAAAAGCCACTTAAGACACCAAATGAATCTACTTAACACAAACTTAAAGCTAACGACCCGACGCTACCCATTCTAAACCACTCAATTCGTTTCCATAAACTGATACGCGAAACCTATACGATCTGGTATAATTGTCGAACGTATAGGTTGTCCGTCCGCAACGTAAGAACAAAAGTTAATGACACGATCCACTGACAAGTGAAAAAAAAACAGCACAGGAGCCCACGTTCAGGGGCAACCTTAGTACGTCAACTTGAGTAGTTCAGTCTATTGGACCGTGAACGTCATCCCGACTCCTGTTCAAGTTTTTGTCGAAGAGCTTTACAAAATGTCAGAAAGTTTAAGGTGATCCGAAGGAGTTCCTTCACAGGAAGTCATGCTGTGTATACATTAAAGTCTTCGTCATCCTAGTTCTGTTTCCATATTTGTTTACTATTTCGATAGTGGGATGACTTTTCTGGTTAATAGTAGTTTCCGAAATTCTCCGACTAAACAACACGATGCTTCCATTCCGAGCGAAATTATTGGGGAATTTCAGGAAGTGGTCTTGGAAGTGGATCTTGTCAGACGGGAGGGAGATTCTTGAAGGCATCTGCTTCTTTGGTAAGGATGCTTGCAATTTTATTCCTTAAAGATTTGTGATCCTATCAGGTCGCACCAGCCCACATTTGGCAAAGACTGAGCTGGATTCTGAAGAAATTCTTTCTTTTAAATCATAGCTAAAAGAAAATATAGTTACAACAACAACAACAACAACAACAATAATAATAATAATAATAATAATAATAATAATAATAATAATAATAATAACATAACTGGTTTGCTGCTGCAATTTCAGGGAACATATAACCCCAAAACATGAGTTCAATTCTGACGGCATATAATCTCGAACTTATTAACATGTTGTAAAGTGAATTTGTCAACTGTCTTGATATACTGAATTAGACTTTAAAATATTCAAACTGTCGAGATGCCAAGCCATAAACTAATATAGGCAGGGTATTCAAAGCAGGCATATCAGTTCCTGAAATCGAAGCGAGCTGATATCAGGTGCTCAAGCTGGTTAATTATAATCGTCTATATTCAGACTAGACGTTCGTGTTACAAATGATGATTTGCCCGCGTTGCAAGTGATCAAAAACCTATAGCTTAATGGTAATTTACCGTTTACAGAAAAATGAAAAGTAAATCCACCTATAAATGTACCCAATGAAACTTAATCTACACACAAAAAAACCTTTAAGGTGATCATTAGGAAATTTATGAACATGATTAAACCAACTGTGAAGAAAATAACATGGCCAAGATAAGCGATAACTGCTTAATTAAGGCCTTAAAAAGCAACTGAGGAACTGGATCCACCTTTCTAATAAGCGAGCTCTAGCCTCGCTTGAATTCCAAAGTCATTAATGAACTTTATTGTAAAAATCAGAAAAGAAATAAGACTACGTTCACTTATCCGAATAAAAAAAAGTAACCGACCACTATTCACCTTGAGAAACACTGGTCCCTAATGACTCGTGAGAGAGAAGAGTGAAGAAACACCTGTCATGGATCACTTAAAGGCTTAAAAAATAAGAAGGAAATACATCGGTGGAAGCTCTGTATTTGATTAACGACGGGGCGTTTCGGTCCCTTCACACGCGCACGCAGCGTTTGTTTACTTTACCTGCCTCCTCACCGATTTGAGCGAGCATGTTCATTAGCTTTAAAACCACACCCGGGTCCGTCTGCATTTCTCTTTCGAAGGAAGGCATATTAGACTGAAATATCGTCAAATGGCAACGACGTCGTACGTAAATAAAATAAAAAAATACTTACTTGAAGTTTTCTATTTTAGAGAATTAACCATGAGTAGATGATTTAACGTACAATTTTCTTTACGTTTTTATTTTTCGGTGATGCCACCGCAATGAAGAACTGTGCATGTAAATATTTCTTGGCTTGCTAAGCGTAAATCTTTTAAAATCATAAGACTTTTTAAAAAATGCCACGAAATATAATATTCAAAACCTGTCTTCAACTACTCAACATAATTTTAACAAAATATTTTTTAATAGCCGTTGATAATATTTTACTACTAATGTTGGATGACTATTTTAAGCGCAAGTAGTCCAATACCTTAAGTAAATAAAACGGATAAATTGTATACTTCGTTGGAACCCACGAAGTCGTTGACCTCAGTGTCAGACCAACAAGTGCAACGACCGCTTATGTGACATTCTTGAAATTCACAACAAATTACAGAAACACTAAATCATAATGAGTTGAAAGTCACAACTCTACTTAAACAGAAACCTATCAGTCAAGAAACTGAGTTTACCATTCAAATAAAAGTGAACGAAAAAGGCTTCACGTGACCAACTAAAAATTGCTCGTATAACATAACCTTCTTTGAGTTACGTGTTTAAAAAGTCACTGACCTCCAACGGATTGGGCACGCAAGCAGTGGCAATAAATAAAGGAGGCGATGCTGAATTAAATCATTTATCTTATTTTCTTCTTCTCTTCGCTAGCGACAAAGGCTGCCTACACCCTACCTGCCTCTACGTATCTGCAGGTGTCGCCCACATTCTGTCACTGCCTCGCCCAAATCGAGTGGTGTTGTCCCAGCCGCCCACCGGGAGACAACCATTCGAGTCGGTGCGTTGGACTTTTTTTTTTGTTGGGCTTTTGGCTCATGCCACTTGTGGATGATGCGGCGCTACTGACAACACTCGAGGACGCCAGTCAAGAATTGTACTACATGCACCGTTCGGCAACGGCTATGAAAACATACGCATACGCACGAACTACCCTTATCACATTTAACCGAACGACGTGCTAAAAGAAAGATGCATAGGTATTCCTTTTAGATTTATTAGCAAGCAAAGACTTGACGTTATATTTTGATATTCTTTAAGTCTCTGGCAGCTTATGGCCCAGTTTAAAGCAAAATGAATAACTTAAAAATCCTGAAGATTCTCAATGCTGATAACATAATCCGCATGGAAAGGGAACATTATCCAGAATAATGGAAGCAATCACTGGCATACTAGCGCAGAGTGCTGTTGAAATCTAGGGGCCATCTTGGTCTTTTCGCCATTTTAAAAAGAATTTCCGAATAAAGCATCAGAAGCAGATAAAAAATATTGAATTAACTGACAAATAATATTGTGTAATTTAATAAGTGGATCCAAAACAAAGAAAAAGAAAAGGCTCTGACAAATTAAACCAACACTCCAGGACCCTTATCAGCTCTAATTCCTGAATTCGTAACAAAAGGAGCCCATCATTTATTCCGTAACACATCAGCTGAAATTAAATGCATACCCACATTTAAAATGTCTTTAAAACGCATGAGTTCATAGCTTTGCTCAGACAAACAGCGATCCAAACTGCGACGGAGATCAAGGATTCGTTAACCCAGCTACTTCTCTCTCTCTCTCTCTCTCTCTCTATGAGCTGCAAGCCGTCTGCATCAATGCCCGCAAGGTAAAACCCACCGACTTACCAGTTATTCGCTCGTATTTTTTTCTTCCATACCACAGGGTGTGGTTTTCAGCAGGGGCACGTCAATTTCTCATCCAGAAACGTGCTGCTCTCTAAGCAGAAAGTACGGCAGAGAAACATGTAAAGAAGGACCTAGTAACTGATTCTGTACGAAGGAAAATATCTCTCTCTCTCTCTCTCTCTCTCTCTCTCTCTCTCTCTCTCTCTCTCTCTCTCTCTCTCTCCGGCATCTAAAACCGGAAGTCAAACGAGATCGTAAGTCTAACCCCAAAGGATAAGAGAGGAGAGAGGGGTCGTCGTGTAATGGCAGCGTTCCAAAGGAAGGACAAAGGAGGTCCCAAAAGTCCACGGAGGGAAAAAGGGTAAACTATTTTATCTCGGTTGCAAGGTGTCATTATAAAACAAGAACAAGTATTTCGATCCATGATGACGCTATCAAATCAAGGCTTGACGACGAAGAACCTTTAAAATCAAGATAAAGGGTCACGAAATGATGAGACTTTACCCACCGGATGCGAAGGAGTGTTCGACACGCGAGCAAAAAAGTAAGGCGTGGAAATAAGGCGTGGAAACAACTGCAGGAAACAGAGTCCTTCCTTTTACGGCGGCAGGGCATGACTGAATGAGAACTGGAAGAAGAGGTCAGAAGATATCCTGACGGGATCTAAAGAGAAAATAAGCATGAAAGAAAACCGACCAAAACACCAAGCAGTAAAAACACACCGCAAGAAAAGTATCGAAACAATAAGAATAAAAAAACCGCATTCAGCCCCTAAAAAAAAAAAAAAAAAAAAAAAACTACCACAATATTACAGAAGAACTCATCCAAATATCATGCAAGTAACTGTAAAAATGATGTTTAAAACTGAAGAAGCAAAAAGTACCGATCAAATCCTCAATGCATTATCATGATGCCACAACGTTTTTTAAAAATCATCCAAGATTCTTTAGAAACAATATGGAAAACTGTAATGAAAACGCAGAATGACAAATTATGAGACAAGAAGGAAATAAACCCGAGACCACTAATAACATTAAAGAATTACAGGCAGGAGACAGTAAAGAGAGGTTGGTTAATAATAGGAGGAAAGTTAGACCCATGATCAATGCGCGGAAAGTAAAATGATACTTTTAGCCGTGGTTATTTCAGCGTGGGTGTTTTGTAGAATGTTTCTTTGCCGCGCGTTTTATACGCGTCCTGTCGCTGGAACAAGTACATTACCTCGGGTCTTAAAAGACTTTTTTTATACTTTTTAAGTTTTCAATTTTGATCCGTAAGTTCCAATAAATTATTCAACTATTACAAGATTTAGTTACAATGTGTTAGTACTTTCTTGTGATTGCCGGCATTTTTTTTTTTTTTATCATTTCACTGCATATCCCAGATTGCCTGAAGAAATGGAAAATTAAGTGATTTTTTTAAAAGAATTATACGAGGGTAAAATATTTATATATGCAATGTATAATTAGTCACTTGCCACACTACACGCTGAAAAAATTTTATTCTCAGGGGGTAATTAACAATATCCTTCCTGGTGACAGAAGGCCCCTAGAATACCTGTAAAGACAAACTCATAACTTCAAATCGATTTGTTTAATTTCGTTTAAATGATTCAGATACTTTTATTTTGTCATATTAATTATGAAATTCTTGATAATTTTATGGTAAGAAAAAGTACTTTAGATTTTGCATTATTATCATTAATATCGGTTTACATCTATGAGCAGCTGCAAAACATCCCAAAGTGTCTGTCCATCCTCACCCCATCCCAACCCCAAAACAAAAACCCACACAAACGTCTAATGCCAATAAATGAATTGGCGACCCAAAACACTGTTTGACCTGTCCCGGATGCAGGAGGAATGAGAATATCCCGCGAAGATTAAATCTATCTCTGCTTTGTGGGTTTACGGCTGACAACGAATTCGGTAAAGCACGTTCCACTGACTCACATGATGTATATTTCAACCGTCTTCGCGACTTTAAAAGAACCTTTAAAAACTACAAATACTCTTTTAAGCTGGTATCATTTCACAATGCATCATCTGTTTTAAACAATCGAACATCTTTCATTTTTTCTCTATAAGGATGACGAGAAAAAGTCTGGATTAACATGCACGTGAGCGATTATGTAATTAAGAAATAACTACAAGTAACCTTCTTAAAAGAATTCAACAATGTACAAGAGAGATAAAAGCCCAACCCACTTTTTGACGCTGAAACCAGCTATTCATCGTAAGGAACTCTGTAAACCAAGAAACCGAAACCGCAAGACAGAATAACAAATGAAAAAGAAGAAACTGCCACTTCACAGTGCAAATCTTGCTTTCTCCTATTCTCCGAGCGTCAAATGACCGGAAGTCGAGAGGGAGTGTTCCATCCAACGCAAGGCACAGATCATTTTCCATCAAATATTTTGGCCAAACGAGTTTTGCTGCCCTGTGCAGCGTAGAAAGGAGGTACGCACCACCTCCGCTTTCTACGATCCTTGCTGTAAATGTAGTGACGTTTGTTGCAAGACACGGATGAAGGAAAAGGGGGTCGATTTCTACACAACAACGTCAAATGAATACATTGTGACTACAACAACAATAAGTTGTCCTGCAACAACTATATAATGGGAGCGATGATCACTCCAAGCCTGACACCACATTTCCCTATGAGAAAAAAACGCTTCTAAATAAAGAACATATAATTTTTTCAAAACAAAAAGTTTTTACAACACAAAGCAACAATCAGAATAAACCCTAGCAACTAACAAAAACAAAGATGAATGATGTTAAGAAATTTCTAAGAAAAGTGGGCGTCACGGGAAAGTGTACGAGGTAGAAGGGACAATGAAGAAGTGGGTGGAGATGCGAACACTAACGAAAGGAGGAAGAGAGAAGTGGCAAAAGGTGAAGCAGGAGCAGCGTACAAATAATATGCCAAACATTTTGGTGTCAATCAAAGAGCTGGAAACTGACACAAACGCAATATAATGAAAGGTTTATTCGCAAGAAAATATGAGCCTGTCAAAATGCCTGGTTGAACTTGGCTCACTAATTAGTGACGGTGTGTCTGATGTCAGTTCAAGAAGCGAATCATAAGCGCGTGTATTACATGCCTACGTTTATTTTTTAGGCAGAGTTTTTACCTTTTAAAATAATCTCTGCCACTCTTAGTGTAAAAACATAAGTAAATAAATAAATAAAATTCTATTCCTAACTAAAGCTCCTCCTTTGTCATATAATGCCACTCTAGGAGCACAAAAAAAAAAGAATAAATAAAAATCTACTCTTAACTAGAGCTCCTCCATTTCATAGAGATGATCTGCATACCGTGGTAGAAAAAAAAAAATCCCACGAAGACAATCAATGTCTTATTATTAAGGGAGGAGGACGAAATGAAAAAAAAAATAAAAAAACGTATCATGGTAACAGATTATCTTCGACCACAAGAGAAAATACCTGGGGTTATTTTTCCTTAATGGTCGGTTATTTCCCTCACAATGTCCCGTTTCATTTACTCTGTTCTGATGTTTTTGTTTTTTCAACTTACTCGAGGCACATGACTTCAATGCAATCATTCAATCATAGCAATTTTTCATAGAAAAAGATAATTGTGCAGACATCACCACTAGGCTTTAGGTTTCCTTCATCCTGAAATATTACGAAACCAGATGCAGTTATTCTTTTGTGACCTTACAAAGATAGAGTTACCATAGTAAAGATTTAAATAATCCAAATGAAAATTCAAAACCCTTATTGGCCGTTTGCACAATGATTCCCTTCCCAACCCCCATTATCAAGGATGAAACTCAATGAGGAGACAAAACGCAATTCACCTAAGTAAACACGAAAAGCAAGATATAAAAGTAGAGAGATTCGCCACAACGGAAAAAAAAGAATGATAGCAGGATCGAACGTTCAAATACCAGTTCCTTCCGCGCGTAACTCGAGTTTCCAATGTCAATGGCATCTGCGGTGTAGACATAGCGGGAAATGTAAGATGATCTCAGGGACTCTTAGGGCTCTCATGACAAACGTTCAATGTTACGAAGGCGTGAAAAGAAATGAACTTGGGAAAAGAAAATCGTTTACAGTACGTGCGCAGACAATTATACCATGCCATGGAGGAGTCTGGAAAATGCGGGAAAAAAAGACTGAAGGAACCATCTCTAAAACTGATGATGTTTTCCCAGTAAAAACTACAATCTCCAGACATCTAAAAACTTTCAAGTTCCTAGATACAGTACTTCTTAAAACGATGTACAGAAGTTGGGCGCGTTAACTATAGCCTTCCGACTCCACACATGCAAAAGCGTTGCTTCAGGAACAAAGAATCTCAAGTCTAACCACAAAAAATATTCCTTCAATCTGCAGGGGAACTACGATTTTCAGCTCAACAAAAAATATAAACCTGAATATGTTTGTTTTCAGCAGCTCTACAGTACCTGCATTCAAACTCATTTCTCGCTATAATGTGGTTCGGATCCCACAATAAGCTGTAGGTCCCGTTGCTAGGTAACCAGTTGGTTCTTGGCCACGTAAAATAAATCTAATCCTTCGGGCCAGTCCTAAGAGAGCTGTTAACCAGCTCAGTGGTCTGGTTAAACTAAGATATACTTAATTCAAACTCTGAATAGCTGACCGATGTGTACAGACGTTCAAAATCATTGCATTGTGACCTACCCCAACAACATTCACACTTCTAGATTCTGGCCCCTGTTTATCTACCTTTTTACTACAATACAAGCAAACAACACAATATACGAGAACAAACTGGTAGAAGGGGCGTTTCGTTCAATCAAGGCAATAAAATAATGAAAGTACGATCCTTTTCCGTCTCATGGTTGTGATTCCATCAGTCTTCTTCTTAGAATAATATCTCCTGAGGCTATCGAATCTAAAAACCAATGGTATTTTACTGCCTTACAATAGGGAGTCTCCACAAAAATTCTGAGGTTCCTTCTTATACGAATGTTTACCTTAAGTTTCCTCCCAAAAGCAAAGGAACGAGGATCAGGCTGAGTCACCAACTCGTCCGAACCGTCACCCTTGAGATTCCGATGTAAGCGGTGAACTTTGGATGAGAACTGACATCCTTAGCTAGCGCGTAAAAAAAAGACCTATTGTCAAAACAAAGAAGATATACATAACTTTCTCGTTATCACGAGGTTCTCCAAAGGAGTACCATTTCCATCAAAAAAGTTCCAGTTTATCAGATATTAAAACGGGAACAAATTTACTGCTACTAAAATGTCGCTGTTTTTCGTTATCTTTTCTGCTACAGCCAATCACGACCATAAAGACGTCAAGTGCACTCAAAGGTGAATGATTAAAATACTCGGTCTTAATCTATTGCTTCGTGAAATATTCCGGCTTAATCCATTGTTTCGTGACTAATGTCATCAGCATGCTGTTGTCTCCACAGTCTTGAGACCGAATATATTTTGCAAATATATTTTGCCAACATCATCGCTTATATTTGTCATACACACACTTACTGTACAGTTCCATCCAAGTCTAACATTACAGAATGATACGTGAATAGTCCACACACCTAAAATACGATATCTGTAATACACACAAAAGCTCTCATACATGGTATACATAGCTCGGCGGTGGAACACTGAACTCGCACTGGCAAAGTCCGAGACTGAGTCTCACCCTGCCCCCACCAGTCGACCCAACACTGAGGTCAAGAAATGCCCATGCAGGTTGCACCCTCATCCCAGTGGAATTGCTGGTAAAATAGAGATTTTATTTTCCGAATACATCTTCTAACAATAATTATCGTTTTTACTCATACCAACTTCTAGGCACTGTATAAATATTTATTTGTACTAATGTCAACTTCTCAGAATTGTTTATGTCACAAAAACTATTCATTTTAACAGCGTATATTACGTAAATCATCGCCTACGTATACGCGTTTCCTGCTAAGCAAATACTCTACTTCCAAACGGGACCACATGAACCTCAACATGGTCTTCCCTCAAACAGTTGGGAGGGTCTGTTCCACTTTTCCCATCTTACATAAGCTGACTCCATTTACCTCCCCCATCCATACCTCAACCCCCCAGGTCCCCCTCTCGGCGACTCCTTTTCCATCAACTGGAACTGACTATGACCGCTGCGAAAATGGCATGCAAGGGGAAATCGAGAAAAATAAGTTAATGCGTCAATTTAACGTAAGGGGTTTTCTTTTAAAATCCATTTAATTATAAACTGCCTAAGACAATGAAAGTACCACGTAACATGTGCCGAAGAAAATAGCGGATTTTTACTACATCAATTTCTATCCCTCATCATCTCTTACCTTTTTTCCGCGTATTATACTTTAAAATATTCAGGCGCCTAGAGAGGATTATCAAGGCAAAATCTCATTGCCCTTGGACGAGAAAATTGCCCTGGGGCCTTAAGTAGACATTGCCCCATTGCTGTTACTAAGTTTCCGAGACTAGAACCTGTTGCTTCGATGGGCAATGACCTTCCGCAAGGAGGCATTCTGGAATATTATACGGCAGACTTAGTTACACTTCCTATTTGACAGCGATTCAAAATACTAACACGCTCTTACCTGCTTGAACACACGTCATACATACATACATACATACATACATACACACACAACGCACACAAATATAAAAACATATATATGCGTACATTATATATATATATATATATATATATATATATATATATATATATATATATATATATATATATATATATATATATATATAGTTGTCTTAGTTGTCTTACTCAGAAAACGCACCACAATTTACAAAGACCGCTCGGTAAACCGTGAAGTCTCAGGAAAAAGGAAATAACGGAGTCAGAGTAAGCATTGAGGGTGAAACAGCATCAGATGAAGAAGGCTGAAATGCAGTGAAGCCTTTCTAATATTTAGGAACAATAATATCCCATACTGGGTCTCCTCGGCTAGAACTTTATCAAATCCTGAAAAAGGAAAATCAAACAATGGCAGGCCGAATGTTTTAGAAATAAAATTAGACTGAAGTTGCATAAAAGATTACAGATTAGCCCAGCGCGATCTGTATTGTTATATGAACATGATTCTTGATATGACAATGAAACTATATCTAAAAGATTCTACCTATATGAGAAAAAAAAAAAAATATATATATATATATATATATATATATATATATATAGATATACAGGATATATAGTGTGTCACATACACCATGAGACTTTAATATTCACAAACAATAAGATACAAATGTTGTTTGATACCAATTCCCTCAACCTCATGAAAAACGCCACAGAGAAAACTCGAACTCCGACAGTGGGAGTCGACACAACAATGACGATTTATATATATATATATATATATATATATATATATATATATATATATATATATATATATATATATATATATATACAGTATATATTATTAATTTAAATGCTCACAACCAAACACGTAGCTGCAAGGCGATAGGAGACACTGCCTATACTAGACCACCAAGCCACTACAAGAAAGATGGTTATGAAATCAGTACCTTATATTTACGCTGAACAAAACTGCTGAGACTGTACGACAGGTGATATACTTTATCTACATTTTTCCAGACACGTTTTACCATAACCTAACGCCTAGAAATATTTTTCACCATTTGTTTCGTAATGTTAATTGTATTTGCTTGCCGTTAACGGCAAGTTCATATAAGCATGCACGGACGCACAAACGTTTGACAAGGGAACTGCATCTGTACTCTGTGACCGGTCTTTGAGGTCTCAAAAAAAATGCGGGGTAAGGAACCACAAACATGTAAATGCCGCGAAGCAACAAGGCCGTTTCAGACACACTACAAGCAGCAAAAGACGTTTTGTGCACGTCTGATGGCAAACAAGCCATTTCGTTCGCCCGTCCCTTTCATCTCTATTTTATTTGATTTCCCCTGAAGCTCTAGCGAACTGCGGGTTTCATGGAGCTCTTCTACTTCCCTGTATGTGCAGCGAACGCTGAATGCATTAGTGGTTCAAGACGCTCTTCAATTTACATATGGTGCATGCTACCCTCGTGAGCTGCTGTACACTGCGAACTGCACCGATACAACGAAAATATGTAAATATGTGGATATTAACTTCACATGTAACAAAACTCATTTTCAAGAACTTCGTAACCATTCTATGATTGGCAGTTGGAAGTAAGAGGTCAAGAACCTCGCACTCGACAAAAAGAGGACAAACTAATTCTCTGTAAACAAGTTATGTGGCCAAAAACCGCCAACCAACCCAGACCAGTTTCGAATTGTCTCGTTACGTATCTTGACTTTTCTCAAAAATGACCAGTGTTAAACAGTTATATACCTGGGCCTACACGAATTATATTCAATCGTCTTAGAACAGCTAGACATGAATATGCATCATATACAACTGACTATATAAGTCAACACGAATAAACATGCAAACAGGGAGGTAACAATACAAATGTTTTGTTACCAAGTCTTGCTGAATTTACGTTCTTACTTGGGCCAATAAAATCTAGAATGCATCTGAAATGATGCTGGAGGCTTAACTATACCTCTGGCATTTGGGAGACATTGCTCAGCAAGGGATGAGTATCATGCGACGTAGTAACTTCGCATAAAAAAACGACAAATACGGAAAGGCACTCAGTTGGCAGTGTCCTGCACCCTTTACGACAAGCCAGAGGCGGCAAGCCTCAGCCAAATGACTGTAATAAAGATAATATTTTATACAGAAGTTTTATCATCCATCATACTGAGTTGTTCATCATTTGTCTATTTTTTGTCTCTGATTGTTCAATACACAGTTTAGCATTATTCGAATGAACTGCAACCTCCTAAAACTTACAATTTGGAACTCCGCAACTCGAACGCTCCATAAAAGGATCTCTCTCTCTCTCTCTCTCTCTCTCTCTCTCTCTCTCTCTCTCTCTCTCTCTCTCTCTCTCTCAGTAGAAGTGGTCAGCTGCAAAAAAAAGTAAAAAAAAAAAAAGAGGGCCAACCAAGGACAGGGCAGGAGGAGGCCAATCCTACACGGCTGAGGCAACGAGAGCTACTTTTTACGCTCTTCCACGATAACGGTTGCAAGAGGCAAGTTTTGCAGAGGGTCACTGCCCTCTTCTTCCCCCCAACCCTTCCGTCTATCCTCGACCTACCCACCGCTCTATCCACCTTCTGCAAACCTGTTCCCGGTTCCACTCATCCACCAAGCCACTCAGAGTCAACCGATCCACGTGTCTAGCCAAATATTTCTTCTTCGTCGTCGTCGTCTTCTTCTTTCTTTCTTACTCTCGGTTTACACTCCTTCCGCAACCAGGCCATCCATCTCGTTTGACCTCGAAAGGAAATTCTCTACTCAACGCTCCCATGATGCTGACGAAACACCATTCAACCCCCTGATAGGGACGGGTTCCATTCATGCTCCTCACTCTTCTTAAGTTTTGGTCTTGAACTTCTCACCCCCGATTTTTTTTTTTTTTTTTTTTTTTTGCTCTCTTCGACTTTTCAGTCCAGTTCACAACCTCGACGTCTCACGAGAGAAACGAAATCCCATTCAACTAAATGGGAAAATGAACCCCATTCATGTTTCTGTCTGTAGTTTTTTGGCGTAAGACTTTTCCTTTGGTTTCGTGCTATCAATATCAAATTGAACTAAAACCATGTGACAGTTATAGGGCACCTATAACTGAATATACGATAAAATATTTTTACTTCTGTAAACACACACACACAATATATATATATATACATATATATATATATACATATATATATATATATATATATATATATATATATATATATATATATATATATATATATATATATATATATATATATATATACATATATATATATATATACAGACAGAGAGACAGACAGACAGACAGACAGACAGACAGACAGACAGACAGACAGACAGACAGAAATATTAAATCTCAAGCGACTCATTAATTTACATGTACGAGAAAAGAGCAAATTTACCATGAGGACGCGAGAAATCTACAACCTACCCAGCCTTAAATACCTAACTCACTGACAACTTCCCCGCGAAGAGATATCAAAAGAAACACGAAGCAAGGGAAAGAGAGAAGGGGGAGGAGAAAGGAGGTCACCGAGAGGTTTGTTGTGTTGACCCTGCCTCGTAGCCTCGACCTTCGTAGTAAGAACATTCTTCCGGTGAGGAACAAGAATATCTCACGACTGGAATTCCGTCGTGTTTTCTCAGGAGCCTTTTTTCCACGACGCTCCCCCGCCCCCAAAACTAACCTGTTCTTCTGAAGGGGAACAGCACTCGAAGGGCACCGTTACCTTAAATAAAACCCTTGACCTCCTCCTGCTGAGTATACCCAAGGACCTCTTGTATCTTGGACCACGTTCTTAAAAGCCTTAAAAACATCTCATTTTCTTCACCTTCCCTCACTTTGAATTCAACGTAAACACAAACGGAGGAGGTGACATTTGCAGTCCAGTCACGTCCTTTGCGAATTCTTCGACACTTTCATCCTCAAACAACAACAACGACGTCATCATCTTGAGATAAGGCAACGGGGAAATGACAGAGAGAAATTTGAGATTCTTTTCGAATGAAAAGGGAGAAAAATTCTTGGAATCCCGAATAATGCATTTGCGAATGACAGAACTGAAATGACGGGACAATATGACGTAATAGCTAAAAAATTATGCAGATAAAGGTGACAATTACATCGCGAGTATAATAGCTAAAAAATTATG